>NC_067205.1:21017986-21140419 GCF_026262505.1 Trichomonas vaginalis G3
CGATGAAGTTTTGACACGAAGTGAAGATTTGCACTTCGTCAAAAAAGTGAAGGTTCGACAAAACATTTACGTTAATGTTTGACAAAGCATATACGATGAAGTTTTGACACGAAGTGAAGATTTGCACTTCGTCAAAAAAGTGAAGGTTCGACAAAACATTTACGTTCATGTTTGACAAAGCATATACGATGAAGTTTCGACAAAACATTTACGTTCATGTTTGACAAAGCATATACGATGAAGTTTCGACAAAACATATACGTTCATGTTTGACAAAGCATATACGATGAAGTTTTGACACGAAGTGAAGATTTGCACTTCGTCAAAAAAGTGAAGGTTCGACAAAACATTTACGTTAATGTTTGACAAAGCATATACGATGAAGTTTTGACACGAAGTGAAGATTTGCACTTCGTCAAAAAAGTGAAGGTTCGACAAAACATATACGTTCATGTTTGACAAAGCATATACGATGAAGTTTTGACAAAACATTTACGATGAAGTCTTGACAAATCATATACGAAGAAGTCATGACAAAACATTTACGAAGAAGTCTTGACAAATCATTTACGAAGAAGTCTTGACACGAAGTGAAGATTTGCACTTCGTCAAAAAAGTGAAGGTTCGACAAAACATTTACGTTCATGTTTGACAAAACATATACGTTCATGTTTGACAAAGCATATACGATGAAGTTTTGACACGAAGTGAAGATTTGCACTTCGTCAAAAAAGTGAAGGTTCGACAAAACATTTACGTTCATGTTTGACAAAGCATATACGATGAAGTTTTGACACGAAGTGAAGATTTGCACTTCGTCAAAAAAGTGAAGGTTCGACAAAACATATACGTTCATGTTTGACAAAGCATATACGATGAAGTTTTGACACGAAGTGAAGATTTGCACTTCGTCAAAAAAGTGAAGGTTCGACAAAACATTTACGTTCATGTTTGACAAAGCATATACGATGAAGTTTCGACAAAACATATACGTTCATGTTTGACAAAGCATATACGATGAAGTTTTGACAAAACATTTACGATGAAGTTTGACAAATCATTTACGAAGAAGTCTTGACACGAAGTGAAGATTTGCACTTCGTCAAAAAAGTGAAGGTTCGACAAAACATTTACGTTCATGTTTGACAAAGCATATACGATGAAGTTTTGACACGAAGTGAAGATTTGCATTTCGTCAAAAAAGTGAAGGTTCGACAAAACATTTACGTTCATGTTTGACAAAGCATATACGATGAAGTTTTGACACGAAGTGAAGATTTGCACTTCGTCAAAAAAGTGAAGTTTCGACAAAACATATACGTTCATGTTTGACAAAGCATATACGATGAAGTTTTGACACGAAGTGAAGATTTGCACTTCGTCAAAAAAGTGAAGGTTCGACAAAACATTTACGTTCATGTTTGACAAAGCATATACGATGAAGTTTCGACAAAACATATACGTTCATGTTTGACAAAGCATATACGATGAAGTTTTGACAAAACATTTACGATGAAGTCTTGACAAATCATATACGAAGAGTCATGACAAAACATTTACGAAGAAGTCTTGACACGAAGTGAAGATTTGCACTTCGTCAAAAAAGTGAAGGTTCGACAAAACATTTACGTTCATGTTTGACAAAACATATACGTTCATGTTTGACAAAGCATATACGAAGAAGTCTTGACAAAACATATACGATGAAGTTTTGACACGAAGTGAAGATTTGCATTTCGTCAAAAAAGTGAAGGTTCGACAAAACATTTACGTTCATGTTTGACAAAGCATATACGATGAAGTTTTGACACGAAGTGAAGATTTGCACTTCGTCAAAAAAGTGAAGGTTCGACAAAACATTTACGTTCATGTTTGACAAAGCATATACGATGAAGTTTCGACAAAACATATACGTTCATGTTTGACAAAGCATATACGATGAAGTTTTGACACGAAGTGAAGATTTGCACTTCGTCAAAAAAGTGAAGGTTCGACAAAACATTTACGTTCATGTTTGACAAAGCATATACGATGAAGTTTCGACAAAACATATACGTTCATGTTTGACAAAGCATATACGATGAAGTTTTGACACGAAGTGAAGATTTGCACTTCGTCAAAAAAGTGAAGGTTCGACAAAACATATACGTTCATGTTTGACAAACATATACGTTCATGTTGACAAAGCATATACGATGAAGTTTTGACAAATCATTTACGAAGAAGTCTTTGACAAATCATTTACGAAGAAGTCTTGACACGAAGTGAAGATTTGCACTTCGTCAAAAAAGTGAAGGTTCGACAAAACATTTTACGTTCATGTTTGACAAAGCATATACGATGAAGTTTTGACACGAAGTGAAGATTTGCACTTCGTCAAAAAAGTGAAGGTTCGACAAAACATTTACGTTAATGTTTGACAAAGCATATACGATGAAGTTTTGACACGAAGTGAAGATTTGCACTTCGTCAAAAAAGTGAAGGTTCGACAAAACATTTACGTTCATGTTTGACAAAGCATATACGATGAAGTTTCGACAAAACATTTACGTTCATGTTTGACAAAGCATATACGATGAAGTTTTGACACGAAGTGAAGATTTGCACTTCGTCAAAAAAGTGAAGGTTCGACAAAACATTTACGTTCATGTTTGACAAAGCATATACGATGAAGTTTCGACAAAACATATACGTTCATGTTTGACAAAGCATATACGATGAAGTTTGACACGAAGTGAAGATTTGCACTTGTCAAAAAAGTGAAGGTTCGACAAAACATATACGTTCATGTTTGACAAAGCATATACGATGAAGTTTTGACAAAACATTTACGATGAAGTCTTGACAAATCATATACGAAGAAGTCATGACAAAACATTTACGAAGAAGTCTTGACAAATCATTTACGAAAAGTCTTGACACGAAGGGAAGATTTGCACTTCGTCAAAAAAGTGAAGGTTCGACAAAACATTTACGTTCATGTTTGACAAAACATATACGTTCATGTTTGACAAAGCATATACGATGAAGTTTTGACACGAAGTGAAGATTTGCACTTCGTCAAAAAAGTGAAGGTTCGACAAAACATTTACGTTCATGTTTGACAAAGCATATACGATGAAGTTTTGACACGAAGTGAAGATTTGCACTTCGTCAAAAAAGTGAAGGTTCGACAAAACATTTACGTTCATGTTTGACAAAGCATATACGATGAAGTTTCGACAAAACATATACGTTCATGTTTTGACAAAGCATATACGATGAAGTTTCGACAAAACATATACGTTCATGTTTGACAAAGCATATACGATGAAGTTTGACAAAACATTTACGATGAAGTCTTGACAAATCATATACGAAGAAGTCATGACAAAACCTTTACGAAGAAGTCTTGACAAATCATTTACGAAGAAGTCTTGACACGAAGTGAAGATTTGCACTTCGTCAAAAAAGTGAAGGTTCGACAAAACATTTACGTTCATGTTTGACAAAGCATATACGATGAAGTTTTGACACGAAGTGAAGATTTGCACTTCGTCAAAAAAGTGAAGGTTCGACAAAACATTTACGTTCATGTTTGACAAAGCATATACGATGAAGTTTCGACAAAACATATACGTTCATGTTTGACAAAGCATATACGATGAAGTTTTGACACGAAGTGAAGATTTGCACTTCGTCAAAAAAGTGAAGGTTCGACAAAACATTTACGTTCATGTTTGACAAAGCATATACGATGAAGTTTCGACAAAACATATACGTTCATGTTTGACAAAGCATATACGATGAAGTTTTGACAAAACATTTACGATGAAGTCTTGACAAATCATATACGAAGAAGTCATGACAAAACATTTACGAAGAAGTCTTGACACGAAGTGAAGATTTGCACTTCGTCAAAAAAGTGAAGGTTCGACAAAACATTTACGTTCATGTTTGACAAAACATATACGTTCATGTTTGACAAAGCATATACGAAGAAGTCTTGACAAAACATATACGATGAAGTTTTGACACGAAGTGAAGATTTGCACTTCGTCAAAAAAGTGAAGGTTCGACAAAACATTTACGTTAATGTTTGACAAAGCATATACGATGAAGTTTTGACACGAAGTGAAGATTTGCACTTCGTCAAAAAAGTGAAGGTTCGACAAAACATTACGTTCATGTTTGACAAAGCATATACGATGAAGTTTTGACACGAAGTGAAGATATTCGTCAAAAGTGAAGGTTCGACAAAACATATACGTTCATGTTTGACAAAGCATATACGAAGAAGTCTTGACAAAACATATTCGAAGAAGTCATGACAAAACATATAGCTCATGTTTGACACATATACGAAGAAATCATGACAAAACATTTACGCTCATTACGATGAAGAAGTCATGAAAATTCATGAGGTGAGAAAAGAGGTGAGAAAAGAGGTGAGATCTCACCTCTTCACCTAAACATTATTTTTGGGTCATTTACGTTCATTACGAAGAAGTCATGACAAAACCTATACGAAGAAATCATGACAAAACATTTACGCTCATTTCGATGAAGAAGTCATGAAAATTCATGAGGTGAGAAAAGAGGTGAGAAAAGAGGTGAGATCTCACCTCTTCACCTAAACATTATTTTTGGGTCATTTACGTTCATTACGAAGAAGTCATGACAAAACATTACGAAGAAATCATGAAAATTCATGAGGTGAGAAAAGAGGTGAGATCTCACCTCTTCACCTAAACATTATTTTTGGGTCATTTACGTTCATTACGAAGATGTTATACCATCTAAGAACTTGCGATTTTCATACGGAATCTCTTCTCTCGGTTTTTCGAGGGAAGCAATCATATGAGGAAATTCTTCTAAAAGTTCTTTTGTCTGATTTACATCTAATGAAAAAGTTTAGAAGAATTTTCTTATTCTTTCTGGCTTATTTTTGTTTTTCCAGTACTCCCGCTCTAATGGTCCCAGATGTGTTGACTTTGACTCTCTCAAGTTCTTAGATGGTATAACATCTTCAACGCCTCCTTCATAATCTTGACAAAGCATATACGAAGAAGTCTTGACAAAGCATATACGAAGAAGTCATGACAAAACATTTACGATGAAGTCATGACAAAACATTTACGAAGAAGTCTTGACAAATCATTTACGAAGAAGTCTTGACAAAACATATACGATGAAGTTTTGACACGAAGTGAAGATTTGCACTTCGTCAAAAAAGTGAAGTTCGACAAAACATATACGTTCATGTTTGACAAAGCATATACGAAGAAGTCTTGACAAAACATATTCGAAGAAGTCATGACAAAACATATACGCTCATGTTTGACAAAACATATACGAAGAAATCATGACAAAACATTTACGCTCATTACGATGAAGAAGTCATGAAAATTCATGAGGTGAGAAAAGAGGTGAGAAAAGAGGTGAGATCTCACCTCTTCACCTAAACATTATTTTTGGGTCATTTACGTTCATTACGAAGAAGTCATGACAAAACCTATACGAAGAAATCATGACAAAACATTTACGATGAAGAAGTCATGACAAAGCATATACGATGAAGTTTCGACAAATCATTTACGTTCATGTTTGACAAAGCATATACGATGAAATCATGACAAAACATATACGAAGAAGTTTCGACAAAACATGTACGATGAAATCATGACAAAACATATACGATGAAGTTTTGACAAAACATATACGAAGAAGTCATGACAAAACATAAACGAAGAAGTCATGACAAAACATTTACGATGAAGAAGTCATGACAAAACATAAACGAAGAAATCATGACAAAACATTTACGATGAAGAAGTCATGACAAAGCATAAACGAAGAAATCATGACAAATCATTTACGTTCATTACGATGAAGAAATCATGACAAAACATGTACGTTCATGTTTGACAAAACATTTACGATGAAGAAATCATGACAAAACATAAACGAAGAAATCATGACAAATCATTTACATTCATTACGATGAAGAAGTCATGACAAAACATGTACGTTCATGTTTGACAAAACATTTACGATGAAGTTTCGACAAAACATTTACACTCATTACGATGAAGAAGTCATGACAAATCATTTACGTTCATTACGATGAAGAAGTCTTGACAAAACATTTACGCTCATGTTTGACAAAACATTTACACTCATTACGATGAAGAAGTCTTGACAAAGCATATACGTTCATTACGATGAAGAAGTCATGACAAAACATATACGCTCATTACGATGAAGAAATCATGACAAAACATTTACGATGAAGTAGTGACAAAACATATACGATGAAGAAGTCTTGACAAAACATTTACGCTCATGTTTGACAAAGCATATACGTTCATTACGATGAAGAAGTCATGACAAAGCATATACGATGAAATCATGACAAAACATAAACGAAGAAATCATGACAAAACATTTCCGATGAAGAAATCATGAAAATTCAATGAGGTGAGAAAAGAGGTGAGATCTCACCTCTTCACCTAAACATTATTTTTGGGTCATTTACGCTCATTACGAAGAAATCATGACAAAACATATACGAAGAAATCATGACAAAATATAAACGTTCATTCCGATGAAGAAATCATGAAAATTCAATGAGGTGAGAAAAGAGGTGAGATCTCACCTCTTCACCTAAAATATATTTTTGTCTGATTTACGCTCATTACGATGAAGAAATCATGACAAAACATTTACGAAGAAGAAATCATGACAAAGCATATACGCTCATTACGATGAAGAAATCATGACAAAACATTTACGATGAAGAAGTCTTGACAAAGCATATACGTTCATGTTTGACACATTCATTTACACTCATTACGATGAAGAAATCATGACAAAACATATACAATGAAGAAATCATGAGATTAGAAATGAGATTAGAAATGAGGTTAGATCTAACCATCTACCCTAAACATTATTTTTAGTCGTTTACGTTCATTACGATGAAGAAGTTTCGACACATTCATTTACGCTCATTACGATAAAATCATCATGACAAAACATATACGTTCATTACGATGAAGAAATCATGAAAATTCAATGAGGTGAGAAAAGAGGTGAGATCTAACCATCTACCCTAAACATTATTTTTGGATCATTTACACTCATTCCGATGAAGAAGTTTCGACAAAACATTAACGATAAAATCATCATGACAAAACATTAACGTTCATTACGATGAAGTGTTCTGATGAAGTCATAACTGCCTTCCTCCTGTGTTGTTGTCTAAATGTCATGTTGTCTCATTTTTTCAGAGAAGTTAAATGACCTGGTAGCACATGGTAACATGGTAGCACCTTCAGTTCTTCAAAAATAATTAATTATTGAATGACCTAAAAACCATTAATGAAAACATTATTTTTGGATCATTTACACTCATTACGATGAAGAAGTTTCGACAAAACATTAACGTTCATTACGATGAAGAAGTTTTGACAAAACATATACGTTCATTACGATGAAGAAATCATGAAAATTCAATGAGGTGAGAAAAGAGGTGAGATCTCACCTCTTCACCTAAACATTATTTTTGGGTCATTTACGCTCATTACGATGAAGAAATCATGACAAAACATTTACGAAGAAGTTTTGACAAAACATATACGAAGAAGTTTTGACAAAACATATACGTTCATTACGATGAAGAAATCATGACAAAACATTTACGAAGAAGTTTTGACAAAACATATACGTTCATTACGATGAAGTTTATTTCCTGCTGTGTTGTCAAAATGTCATGTTGTCACACTTTTTCAGAGAAGTTAAATGACCGAGTGACACATGGTGACGTAGTGACACCTTCAGTTCTTCAAAAATAAGTCATAACTGCCTTCCTCCTGTGTTGTTGTCTAAATGTCATGTTGTCTCATTTTTTCAGAGAAGTTAAATGACCGAGTGACACATGGTGACGTAGTGACACCTTCAGTTCTTCAAAAATAAGTCATAACTGCCTTCCTCCTGTGTTGTTGTCAAAATGTCATGAGTTAAATTACCTGGTGACCGAGTGACACCTTCAGTTCTTCAAAAATAAGTCATAACTGCCTTCCTCCTGTGTTGTTGTCTAAATGTCATGTTGTCTCATTTTTTCAGAGAAGTTAAATGACCTGGTGACACATGGTGACGTAGTGACACCTTCAGTTCTTCAAAAATAATTAATTATTGAATAACCTGAAACCATGAACGTAAACATTATTTTTGGATCATTTACGCTCATTACGATGAAGTTTTGACACGAAGTGAAGAATTGCACTTCGTCAAAAAAGTGAAGGTTCCCGACGGTTTCAAACCGCCATACTTTACATTTTGTACAAAAATATTGTGAGTAAATGAACTCATTATTTTTTGCATCATGACAAAACATATACGAAGAAATCATGACAAAACATTTACGCTCATTACGATGAAGAAGTCATGAAAATTCATGAGGTGAGAAAAGAGGTGAGAAAAGAGGTGAGATCTCACCTCTTCACCTAAACATTATTTTTGGGTCATTTACGTTCATTACGAAGAAATCATGACAAAACCTATACGAAGAAATCATGACAAAACATTTACGATGAAGAAGTCATGACAAAGCATATACGATGAAGTTTCGACAAATCATTTACGTTCATGTTTGACAAAGCATATACGATGAAATCATGACAAAACATTTACGATGAAATCATGACAAAACATTTACGAAGAAATCATGACAAAACATTTACGATGAAGTCATGACAAAACATATACGAAGAAGTTTCGACAAAACATGTACGATGAAATCATGACAAAACATATACGATGAAGTTTTGACAAAACATATACGAAGAAGTCATGACAAAACATAAACGAAGAAGTCATGACAAAACATAAACGAAGAAATCATGACAAAACATAAACGAAGAAATCATGACAAAACATTTACGATGAAGAAGTCATGACAAAGCATAAACGAAGAAATCATGACAAATCATTTACGTTCATTACGATGAAGAAATCATGACAAAACATGTACGTTCATGTTTGACAAAGCATATACGATGAAGTTTTGACAAAACATTTACGATGAAGTCTTGACAAATCATATACGAAGAAGTCATGACAAACATTTACGAAGAAGTTCTTGACAATCATTTACGAAGAGTCTTGACACGAAGTGAAGATTTGCACTTCGTCAAAAAGTGAAGGTTCGACAAAACATTTACGTTCATGTTTGACAAAGCATATACGATGAAGTTTTGACACGAAGTGAAGATTTGCACTTCGTCAAAAAAGTGAAGGTTCGACAAAACATTTACGTTCATGTTTGACAAAGCATATACGATGAAGTTTCGACAAAACATATACGTTCATGTTTGACAAAGCATATACGATGAAGTTTTTGACACGAAGTGAAGATTTGCACTTCGTCAAAAAAGTGAAGGTTCGACAAAACATTTACGTTCATGTTTGACAAAGCATATACGATGAAGTTTTGACACGAAGTGAAGATTTGCACTTCGTCAAAAAAGTGAAGGTTCGACAAAACATTTACGTTCATGTTTGACAAAACATATACGTTCATGTTTGACAAAGCATATACGATGAAGTTTTGACAAAACATTTACGAAGAAGTCTTGACAAATCATTTACGAAGAAGTCTTGACACGAAGTGAAGATTTGCACTTCGTCAAAAAAGTGAAGGTTCGACAAAACATTTACGTTCATGTTTGACAAAGCATATACGATGAAGTTTTGACACGAAGTGAAGATTTGCACTTCGTCAAAAAAGTGAAGGTTCGACAAAACATTTACGTTAATGTTTGACAAAGCATATACGATGAAGTTTTGACACGAAGTGAAGATTTGCACTTCGTCAAAAAAGTGAAGGTTCGACAAAACATTTACGTTCATGTTTGACAAAGCATATACGATGAAGTTTTGACACGAAGTGAAGATTTGCACTTCGTCAAAAAGTGAAGGTGACAAAACATATACGTTCATGTTTGACAAAGCATATACGATGAAGTTTTGACAAAACATTTACGATGAAGTCTTGACAAATCATATACGAAGAAGTCATGACAAAACATTTACGATGAAATCTTGACAAAACATTTACGATGAAATCTTGACAAAGCATATACGATGAAATCATGACAAAACATTTACGATGAAATCATGACAAAACATTTACGAAGAAATCATGACAAAACATTTACGATGAAGTCATGACAAAACATATACGAAGAAGTTTCGACAAAACATGTACGATGAAATCATGACAAAACATATACGATGAAGTTTTGACAAAACATATACGAAGAAGTCATGACAAAACATAAACGAAGAAATCATGACAAAACATAAACGAAGAAATCATGACAAAACATTTACGATGAAGAAGTCATGACAAAGCATAAACGAAGAAATCATGACAAATCATTTACGTTCATTACGATGAAGAAATCATGACAAAACATGTACGTTCATGTTTGACAAAGCATATACGATGAAGTTTTGACAAACATTTACGATGAAGTCTTGACAAATCATATACGAAGAAGTCATGACAAAACATTTACGAAGAAGTCTTGACAAATCATTTACGAAGAAGTCTTGACACGAAGTGAAGATTTGCACTTCGTCAAAAAAGTGAAGGTTCGACAAAACATTTACGTTCATGTTTGACAAAGCATATACGATGAAGTTTTGACACGAAGTGAAGATTTGCACTTCGTCAAAAAAGTGAAGGTTCGACAAAACATTTACGTTCATGTTTGACAAAGCATATACGATGAAGTTTCGACAAAACATATACGTTCATGTTGACAAAGCATATACGATGAAGTTTTGACACGAAGTGAAGATTTGCACTTCGTCAAAAAAGTGAAGGTTCGACAAAACATTTACGTTCATGTTTGACAAAGCATATACGATGAAGTTTTGACACGAAGTGAAGATTTGCACTTCGTCAAAAAAGTGAAGGTTCGACAAAACATTTACGTTCATGTTTGACAAAACATATACGTTCATGTTTGACAAAGCATATACGATGAAGTTTTTGACAAAACATTTACGAAGAAGTCTTGACAATCATTTACGAAGAAGTCTTGACACGAAGTGAAGATTTGCACTTCGTCAAAAAAGTGAAGGTTCGACAAAAACATTTACGTTCATGTTTGACAAAGCATATACGATGAAGTTTTGACACGAAGTGAAGATTTGCACTTCGTCAAAAAAGTGAAGGTTCGACAAAACATTTACGTTAATGTTTGACAAAGCATATACGATGAAGTTTTGACACGAAGTGAAGATTTGCACTTCGTCAAAAAAGTGAAGGTTCGACAAAACATTTACGTTCATGTTTGACAAAGCATATACGATGAAGTTTTGACACGAAGTGAAGAATTTGCACTTCGTCAAAAAGTGAAGTTCGACAAAATTACGTTCATGTTTGACAAAGCATATACGATGAAGTTTTGACAAAACATTTACGATGAAGTCTTGACAAATCATATACGAAGAAGTCATGACAAACATTTACGAAGAAGTCTTGACAAATCATTTACGAAGAAGTCTTGACACGAAGTGAAGATTGCACTTCGTCAAAAAAGTGAAGGTTCGACAAAAGTTTGACAAAACATATACGTTCATGTTTGACAAAGCATATACGATGAAGTTTTGACACGAAGTGAAGATTTGCACTTCGTCAAAAAAGTGAAGGTTCGACAAAACATTTACGTTAATGTTTGACAAAGCATATACGATGAAGTTTTGACACGAAGTGAAGATTTGCACTTCGTCAAAAAAGTGAAGGTTCGACAAAACATTTACGTTCATGTTTGACAAAGCATATACGATGAAGTTTCGACAAAACATATACGTTCATGTTTGACAAAGCATATACGATGAAGTTTCGACAAAACATATACGTTCATGTTTGACAAAGCATATACGATGAAGTTTTTGACAAAACATTTACGATGAAGTCTTGACAAATCATATACGAAGAAGTCATGACAAAACATTTACGAAGAAGTCTTGACAAATCATTTACGAAGAAGTCTTGACACGAAGTGAAGATTTGCACTTCGTCAAAAAAGTGAAGGTTCGACAAAACATTTACGTTCATGTTTGACAAAACATATACGTTCATGTTTGACAAAGCATATACGATGAAGTTTGACACGAAGTGAAGATTTGCACTTCGTCAAAAAAGTGAAGGTTCGACAAAACATTTACGTTAATGTTTGACAAAGCATATACGATGAAGTTTCGACAAAACATATACGTTCATGTTTGACAAAGCATATACGATGAAGTTTTTGACAAACATTTACGATGAAGTCATGACAAAACATTTACGAAGAAGTCTTGACAAATCATTTACGAAGAAGTCTTGACAAAACATATACGATGAAGTTTTGACACGAAGTGAAGATTTGCACTTCGTCAAAAAGTGAAGGTTCGACAAAAACATATACGTTCATGTTGACAAAGCATATACGAAGAAGTCTTGACAAAAACATATTCGAAGAAGTCATGACAAAACATACGCTCATGTTTGACAAAACATATACGAAGAAATCATTGACAAAACATTTACGCTCATTACGATGAAGAAGTCATGAAAATTCATGAGGTGAGAAAGAGGTGAGAAAAGAGGTGAGATCTCACCTCTTCACCTAAACATTATTTTTGGGTCATTTACGTTCATTACGAAGAAATCATGACAAAACCTATACGAAGAAATCATGACAAAACATTTACGATGAAGAAGTCATGACAAAGCATATACGATGAATGAAGTTTCGACAAATCATTTACGTTCATGTTTGACAAAGCATATACGATGAAATCATGACAAAACATATACGAAGAAGTTTCGACAAAACATGTACGATGAAATCATGACAAACATATACGATGAAGTTTTGACAAAACATATACGAAGAAGTCATGACAAAACATTTACGAAGAAGTCTTGACAAATCATTTACGAAGAAGTCTTGACACGAAGTGAAGATTTGCACTTCGTCAAAAAAGTGAAGGTTCGACAAAACATTTACGTTCATGTTTGACAAACATATACGTTCATGTTTGACAAAGCATATACGATGAAGTTTTGACACGAAGTGAAGATTTGCACTTCGTCAAAAAAGTGAAGGTTCGACAAAAACATTTACGTTCATGTTTGACAAAGCAATATACGATGAAGTTTTGACACGAAGTGAAGATTTGCACTTCGTCAAAAAAGTGAAGGTTCGACAAAACATATACGTTCATGTTTGACAAAGCATATACGATGAAGTTTTGACAAAACATTTACGATGAAGTCTTGACAAATCATATACGAAGAAGTCATGACAAAACATTTACGAAGAAGTCTTGACAAATCATTTACGAAGAAGTCTTGACACGAAGTGAAGATTTGCACTTCGTCAAAAAAGTGAAGGTTCGACAAAAACATTTACGTTCATGTTTGACAAAACATATACGTTCATGTTTGACAAAGCATATACGATGAAAGTTTTGACACGAAGTGAAGATTTGCACTTCGTCAAAAAAGTGAAGTTTCGACAAAACATATACGTTCATGTTTGACAAAGCATATACGATGAAGTTTTGACACGAAGTGAAGATTTGCACTTCGTCAAAAAGTGAAGGTTCGACAAAACATTTACGTTCATGTTTTGACAAAGCATATACGATGAAGTTTCGACAAAACATATACGTTCATGTTTGACAAAGCATATACGATGAAGTTTTGACAAAACATTTACGAAGAAGTCTTGACACGAAGTGAAGATTTGCACTTGTCAAAAAAGTGAAGGTTCGACAAAACATTTACGTTCATGTTTGACAAAACATATACGTTCATGTTTGACAAAGCATATACGATGAAGTCTTGACAAAACATATACGATGAAGTTTTGACACGAAGTGAAGATTTGCATTTCGTCAAAAAAGTGAAGGTTCGACAAAACATTTACGTTAATGTTTGACAAAGCATATACGATGAAGTTTTGACACGAAGTGAAGATTTGCACTTCGTCAAAAAAGTGAAGGTTCGACAAAACATTTACGTTCATGTTTGACAAAGCATATACGATGAAGTTTCGACAAACATATACGTTCATGTTTGACAAAGCATATACGATGAAGTTTTGACACGAAGTGAAGATTTGCACTTCGTCAAAAAAGTGAAGGTTCGACAAAACATTTACGTTCATGTTTGACAAAGCATATACGAAGAAGTCTTGACAAAACATATTCGAAGAAGTCATGACAAAACATATACGCTCATGTTTGACAAAACATATACGAAGAAATCATGACAAAACATTTACGCTCATTACGATGAAGAAGTCATGAAAATTCATGAGGTGAGAAAAGAGGTGAGAAAGAGGTGAGATCTCACCTCTTCACCTAAACATTATTTTTGGGTCATTTACGTTCATTACGAAGAAGTCATGACAAAACCTATACGAAGAAATCATGACAAAACATTTACGCTCATTTCGATGAAGAAGTCATGAAAATTCGAGGTGTGAGAAAAGAGGTGAGAAAAGAGGTGAGATCTCACCTCTTCACCTAAACATTATTTTTGGGTCATTTACGTTCATTACGAAGATGTTATACCATCTAAGAACTTGCGATTTTCATACGGAATCTCTTCTCTCGGTTTTTCGAGGGAAGCAATCATATGAGGAAATTCTTCTAAAAGTTCTTTTGTCTGATTTACATCTAATGAAAAAGTTTAGAAGAATTTTCTTATTCTTTCTGGCTTATTTTTGTTTTTCCAGTACTCCCGCTCTAATGGTCCCAGATGTGTTGACTTTGACTCTCTCAAGTTCTTAGATGGTATAACATCTTCAACGCCTCCTTCATAATCTTGACAAAGCATATACGAAGAAGTCTTGACAAAGCATTACGAAGAAGTCATGACAAAACATTTACGATTGAAGTCATGACAAAACATTTACGAAGAAGTCTTGACAAATCATTTACGAAGAAGTCTTGACAAAACATATACGATGAAGTTTTGACACGAAGTGAAGATTTGCACTTCGTCAAAAAAGTGAAGGTTCGACAAAACATATACGTTCATGTTTGACAAAGCATATACGAAGAAGTCTTGAAAAACATATTCGAAGAAGTCATGACAAAACATATACGCTCATGTTTGACAAAACATATACGAAGAAATCATGACAAAACATTTACGCTCATTACGATGAAGAAGTCATGAAAATTCATGAGGTGAGAAAAGAGGTGAGAAAAGAGGTGAGATCTCACCTCTTCACCTAAACATTATTTTTGGGTCATTTACGTTCATTACGAAGAAGTCATGACAAAACCTATACGAAGAAATCATGACAAAACATTTACGATGAAGAAGTCATGACAAAGCATATACGATGAAGTTTCGACAAATCATTTACGTTCATGTTTGACAAAGCATATACGATGAAATCATGACAAAACATATACGAAGAAGTTTCGACAAAACATGTACGATGAAATCATGACAAAACATATACGATGAAGTTTTGACAAAACATATACGAAGAAGTCATGACAAAACATAAACGAAGAAGTCATGACAAAACATTTACGATGAAGAAGTCATGACAAAACATAAACGAAGAAATCATGACAAAACATTTACGATGAAGAAGTCATGACAAAGCATAAACGAAGAAATCATGACAAATCATTTACGTTCATTACGATGAAGAAATCATGACAAAACATGTACGTTCATGTTTGACAAAACATTTACGATGAAGAAATCATGACAAAACATAAACGAAGAAATCATGACAAATCATTTACATTCATTACGATGAAGAAGTCATGACAAAACATGTACGTTCATGTTTGACAAAACATTTACGATGAAGTTTCGACAAAACATTTACACTCATTACGATGAAGAAGTCATGACAAATCATTTACGTTCATTACGATGAAGAAGTCTTGACAAAACATTTACGCTCATGTTTGACAAAACATTTACACTCATTACGATGAAGAAGTCTTGACAAAGCATATACGTTCATTACGATGAAGAAGTCATGACAAAACATATACGCTCATGTTTGACAAAACATATACGCTCATGTTTGACAAAACATATACGCTCATTACGATGAAGAAATCATGACAAAACATTTACGATGAAGTAGTGACAAAACATATACGATGAAGAAGTCTTGACAAAACATTTACGCTCATGTTTGACAAAGCATATACGTTCATTACGATGAAGAAGTCATGACAAAGCATATACGATGAAATCATGACAAAACATAAACGAAGAAATCATGACAAAACATTTCCGATGAAGAAATCATGAAAATTCAATGAGGTGAGAAAAGAGGTGAGATCTCACCTCTTCACCTAAACATTATTTTTGGGTCATTTACGCTCATTACGAAGAAATCATGACAAAACATATACGAAGAAATCATGACAAAATATAAACGTTCATTCCGATGAAGAAATCATGAAAATTCAATGAGGTGAGAAAAGAGGTGAGATCTCACCTCTTCACCTAAAATATATTTTTGTCTGATTTACGCTCATTACGATGAAGAAATCATGACAAAACATTTACGAAGAAGAAATCATGACAAAGCATATACGCTCATTACGATGAAGAAATCATGACAAAACATTTACGATGAAGAAGTCTTGACAAAGCATATACGTTCATGTTTGACACATTCATTTACACTCATTACGATGAAGAAATCATGACAAAACATATACAATGAAGAAATCATGAGATTAGAAATGAGATTAGAAATGAGGTTAGATCTAACCATCTACCCTAAACATTATTTTTAGTCGTTTACGTTCATTACGATGAAGAAGTTTCGACACATTCATTTACGCTCATTACGATAAAATCATCATGACAAAACATATACGTTCATTACGATGAAGAAATCATGAAAATTCAATGAGGTGAGAAAAGAGGTGAGATCTAACCATCTACCCTAAACATTATTTTTGGATCATTTACACTCATTCCGATGAAGAAGTTTCGACAAAACATTAACGATAAAATCATCATGACAAAACATTAACGTTCATTACGATGAAGTGTTCTGATGAAGTCATAACTGCCTTCCTCCTGTGTTGTTGTCTAAATGTCATGTTGTCTCATTTTTTCAGAGAAGTTAAATGACCTGGTAGCACATGGTAACATGGTAGCACCTTCAGTTCTTCAAAAATAATTAATTATTGAATGACCTAAAAACCATTAATGAAAACATTATTTTTGGATCATTTACACTCATTACGATGAAGAAGTTTCGACAAACATTAACGTTCATTACGATGAAGAAGTTTTGACAAAACATATACGTTCATTACGATGAAGAAATCATGAAAATTCAATGAGGTGAGAAAAGAGGTGAGATCTCACCTCTTCACCTAAACATTATTTTTGGGTCATTTACGCTCATTACGATGAAGAAATCATGACAAAACATTTACGAAGAAGTTTTGACAAAACATATACGAAGAAGTTTTGACAAAACATATACGTTCATTACGATGAAGAAATCATGACAAAACATTTACGAAGAAGTTTTGACAAAACATATACGTTCATTACGATGAAGTTTATTTCCTGCTGTGTTGTCAAAATGTCATGTTGTCACACTTTTTCAGAGAAGTTAAATGACCGAGTGACACATGGTGACGTAGTGACACCTTCAGTTCTTCAAAAATAAGTCATAACTGCCTTCCTCCTGTGTTGTTGTCTAAATGTCATGTTGTCTCATTTTTTCAGAGAAGTTAAATGACCGAGTGACACATGGTGACGTAGTGACACCTTCAGTTCTTCAAAAATAAGTCATAACTGCCTTCCTCCTGTGTTGTTGTCAAAATGTCATGAGTTAAATTACCTGGTGACCGAGTGACACCTTCAGTTCTTCAAAAATAAGTCATAACTGCCTTCCTCCTGTGTTGTTGTCTAAATGTCATGTTGTCTCATTTTTTCAGAGAAGTTAAATGACCTGGTGACACATGGTGACGTAGTGACACCTTCAGTTCTTCAAAAATAATTAATTATTGAATAACCTGAAACCATGAACGTAAACATTATTTTTGGATCATTTACGCTCATTACGATGAAGTTTTGACACGAAGTGAAGAATTGCACTTCGTCAAAAAAGTGAAGGTTCCCGACGGTTTCAAACCGCCATACTTTACATTTTGTACAAAAATATTGTGAGTAAATGAACTCATTATTTTTTGCATCATGACAAAACATATACGAAGAAATCATGACAAAACATTTACGCTCATTACGATGAAGAAGTCATGAAAATTCATGAGGTGAGAAAAGAGGTGAGAAAAGAGGTGAGATCTCACCTCTTCACCTAAACATTATTTTTGGGTCATTTACGTTCATTACGAAGAAATCATGACAAAACCTATACGAAGAAATCATGACAAAACATTTACGATGAAGAAGTCATGACAAAGCATATACGATGAAGTTTCGACAAATCATTTACGTTCATGTTTGACAAAGCATATACGATGAAATCATGACAAAACATTTACGATGAAATCATGACAAAACATTTACGAAGAAATCATGACAAAACATTTACGATGAAGTCATGACAAAACATATACGAAGAAGTTTCGACAAAACATGTACGATGAAATCATGACAAAACATATACGATGAAGTTTTGACAAAACATATACGAAGAAGTCATGACAAAACATAAACGAAGAAGTCATGACAAAACATAAACGAAGAAATCATGACAAAACATAAACGAAGAAATCATGACAAAACATTTACGATGAAGAAGTCATGACAAAGCATAAACGAAGAAATCATGACAAATCATTTACGTTCATTACGATGAAGAAATCATGACAAAACATGTACGTTCATGTTTGACAAAGCATATACGATGAAGTTTTGACAAAACATTTACGATGAAGTCTTGACAAATCATATACGAAGAAGTCATGACAAAACATTTACGAAGAAGTCTTGACAAATCATTTACGAAGAAGTCTTGACACGAAGTGAAGATTTGCACTTCGTCAAAAAAGTGAAGGTTCGACAAAACATTTACGTTCATGTTTGACAAAGCATATACGATGAAGTTTTGACACGAAGTGAAGATTTGCACTTCGTCAAAAAAGTGAAGGTTCGACAAAACATTTACGTTCATGTTTGACAAAGCATATACGATGAAGTTTCGACAAAACATATACGTTCATGTTTGACAAAGCATATACGATGAAGTTTTGACACGAAGTGAAGATTTGCACTTCGTCAAAAAAGTGAAGGTTCGACAAAACATTTACGTTCATGTTTGACAAAGCATATACGATGAAGTTTTGACATGAAGTGAAGATTTGCACTTCGTCAAAAAAGTGAAGGTTCGACAAAACATTTACGTTCATGTTTGACAAAACATATACGTTCATGTTTGACAAAGCATATACGATGAAGTTTTGACAAAACATTTACGAAGAAGTCTTGACAAATCATTTACGAAGAAGTCTTGACACGAAGTGAAGATTTGCACTTCGTCAAAAAAGTGAAGGTTCGACAAAACATTTACGTTCATGTTTGACAAAGCATATACGATGAAGTTTTGACACGAAGTGAAGATTTGCACTTCGTCAAAAAAGTGAAGGTTCGACAAAACATTTACGTTAATGTTTGACAAAGCATATACGATGAAGTTTTGACACGAAGTGAAGATTTGCACTTCGTCAAAAAAGTGAAGGTTCGACAAAACATTTACGTTCATGTTTGACAAAGCATATACGATGAAGTTTTGACACGAAGTGAAGATTTGCACTTCGTCAAAAAAGTGAAGGTTCGACAAAACATATACGTTCATGTTTGACAAAGCATATACGATGAAGTTTTGACAAAACATTTACGATGAAGTCTTGACAAATCATATACGAAGAAGTCATGACAAAACATTTACGAAGAAGTCTTGACAAATCATTTACGAAGAAGTCTTGACACGAAGTGAAGATTTGCACTTCGTCAAAAAAGTGAAGGTTCGACAAAACATTTACGTTCATGTTTGACAAAACATATACGTTCATGTTTGACAAAGCATATACGATGAAGTTTTGACACGAAGTGAAGATTTGCACTTCGTCAAAAAAGTGAAGGTTCGACAAAACATTTACGTTAATGTTTGACAAAGCATATACGATGAAGTTTTGACACGAAGTGAAGATTTGCACTTCGTCAAAAAAGTGAAGGTTCGACAAAACATTTACGTTCATGTTTGACAAAGCATATACGATGAAGTTTCGACAAAACATATACGTTCATGTTTGACAAAGCATATACGATGAAGTTTCGACAAAACATATACGTTCATGTTTGACAAAGCATATACGATGAAGTTTTGACAAAACATTTACGATGAAGTCTTGACAAATCATATACGAAGAAGTCATGACAAAACATTTACGAAGAAGTCTTGACAAATCATTTACGAAGAAGTCTTGACACGAAGTGAAGATTTGCACTTCGTCAAAAAAGTGAAGGTTCGACAAAACATTTACGTTCATGTTTGACAAAACATATACGTTCATGTTTGACAAAGCATATACGATGAAGTTTTGACACGAAGTGAAGATTTGCACTTCGTCAAAAAAGTGAAGGTTCGACAAAACATTTACGTTCATGTTTGACAAAGCATATACGATGAAGTTTCGACAAAACATATACGTTCATGTTTGACAAAGCATATACGATGAAGTTTTGACAAAACATTTACGATGAAGTCATGACAAAACATTTACGAAGAAGTCTTGACAAATCATTTACGAAGAAGTCTTGACAAAACATATACGATGAAGTTTTGACACGAAGTGAAGATTTGCACTTCGTCAAAAAAGTGAAGGTTCGACAAAACATATACGTTCATGTTTGACAAAGCATATACGAAGAAGTCTTGACAAAACATATTCGAAGAAGTCATGACAAAACATATACGCTCATGTTTGACAAAACATATACGAAGAAATCATGACAAAACATTTACGCTCATTACGATGAAGAAGTCATGAAAATTCATGAGGTGAGAAAAGAGGTGAGAAAAGAGGTGAGATCTCACCTCTTCACCTAAACATTATTTTTGGGTCATTTACGTTCATTACGAAGAAATCATGACAAAACCTATACGAAGAAATCATGACAAAACATTTACGATGAAGAAGTCATGACAAAGCATATACGATGAAGTTTCGACAAATCATTTACGTTCATGTTTGACAAAGCATATACGATGAAATCATGACAAAACATATACGAAGAAGTTTCGACAAAACATGTACGATGAAATCATGACAAAACATATACGATGAAGTTTTGACAAAACATATACGAAGAAGTCATGACAAAACATAAACGAAGAAGTCATGACAAAACATTTACGATGAAGAAGTCATGACAAAACATAAACGAAGAAATCATGACAAAACATTTACGATGAAGAAGTCATGACAAAGCATAAACGAAGAAATCATGACAAATCATTTACGTTCATTACGATGAAGAAGTCATGACAAAACATGTACGTTCATGTTTGACAAAACATTTACGATGAAGAAATCATGACAAAACATAAACGAAGAAATCATGACAAATCATTTACATTCATTACGATGAAGAAGTCATGACAAAACATGTACGTTCATGTTTGACAAAACATTTACGATGAAGTTTCGACAAAACATTTACACTCATTACGATGAAGAAGTCATGACAAATCATTTACGTTCATTACGATGAAGAAGTCTTGACAAAACATTTACGCTCATGTTTGACAAAACATTTACACTCATTACGATGAAGAAGTCATGACAAAACATATACGCTCATGTTTGACAAAACATATACGCTCATTACGATGAAGAAATCATGACAAAACATTTACGATGAAGTAGTGACAAAACATATACGATGAAGAAGTCTTGACAAAACATTTACGCTCATGTTTGACAAAGCATATACGTTCATTACGATGAAGAAGTCATGACAAAGCATATACGATGAAATCATGACAAAACATAAACGAAGAAATCATGACAAAACATTTCCGATGAAGAAATCATGAAAATTCAATGAGGTGAAAAGAGGTGAGATCTCACCTCTTCACCTAAACATTATTTTTGGGTCATTTACGCTCATTACGAAGAAATCATGACAAAACATATACGAAGAAATCATGACAAAATATAAACGTTCATTCCGATGAAGAAATCATGAAAATTCAATGAGGTGAGAAAAGAGGTGAGATCTCACCTCTTCACCTAAAATATATTTTTGTCTGATTTACGCTCATTACGATGAAGAAATCATGACAAAACATTTACGAAGAAGAAATCATGACAAAGCATATACGCTCATTACGATGAAGAAATCATGACAAAACATTTACGATGAAGAAGTCTTGACAAAGCATATACGTTCATGTTTGACACATTCATTTACACTCATTACGATGAAGAAATCATGACAAAACATATACAATGAAGAAATCATGAGATTAGAAATGAGATTAGAAATGAGGTTAGATCTAACCATCTACCCTAAACATTATTTTTAGTCGTTTACGTTCATTACGATGAAGAAGTTTCGACACATTCATTTACGCTCATTACGATAAAATCATCATGACAAAACATATACGTTCATTACGATGAAGAAATCATGAAAATTCAATGAGGTGAGAAAAGAGGTGAGATCTAACCATCTACCCTAAACATTATTTTTGGATCATTTACACTCATTCCGATGAAGAAGTTTCGACAAAACATTAACGATAAAATCATCATGACAAAACATTAACGTTCATTACGATGAAGTGTTCTGATGAAGTCATAACTGCCTTCCTCCTGTGTTGTTGTCTAAATGTCATGTTGTCTCATTTTTTCAGAGAAGTTAAATGACCTGGTAGCACATGGTAACATGGTAGCACCTTCAGTTCTTCAAAAATAATTAATTATTGAATGACCTAAAAACCATTAATGAAAACATTATTTTTGGATCATTTACACTCATTACGATGAAGAAGTTTCGACAAAACATTAACGTTCATTACGATGAAGAAGTTTTGACAAAACATATACGTTCATTACGATGAAGAAATCATGAAAATTCAATGAGGTGAGAAAAGAGGTGAGATCTCACCTCTTCACCTAAACATTATTTTTGGGTCATTTACGCTCATTACGATGAAGAAATCATGACAAAACATTTACGAAGAAGTTTTGACAAAACATATACGAAGAAGTTTTGACAAAACATATACGTTCATTACGATGAAGAAATCATGACAAAACATTTACGAAGAAGTTTTGACAAAACATATACGTTCATTACGATGAAGTTTATTTCCTGCTGTGTTGTCAAAATGTCATGTTGTCACACTTTTTCAGAGAAGTTAAATGACCGAGTGACACATGGTGACGTAGTGACACCTTCAGTTCTTCAAAAATAAGTCATAACTGCCTTCCTCCTGTGTTGTTGTCTAAATGTCATGTTGTCTCATTTTTTCAGAGAAGTTAAATGACCGAGTGACACATGGTGACGTAGTGACACCTTCAGTTCTTCAAAAATAAGTCATAACTGCCTTCCTCCTGTGTTGTTGTCAAAATGTCATGAGTTAAATTACCTGGTGACCGAGTGACACCTTCAGTTCTTCAAAAATAAGTCATAACTGCCTTCCTCCTGTGTTGTTGTCTAAATGTCATGTTGTCTCATTTTTTCAGAGAAGTTAAATGACCTGGTGACACATGGTGACGTAGTGACACCTTCAGTTCTTCAAAAATAATTAATTATTGAATAACCTGAAACCATGAACGTAAACATTATTTTTGGATCATTTACGCTCATTACGATGAAGTTTTGACACGAAGTGAAGAATTGCACTTCGTCAAAAAAGTGAAGGTTCCCGACGGTTTCAAACCGCCATACTTTACATTTTGTACAAAAATATTGTGAGTAAATGAACTCATTATTTTTTGCATCATGACAAAACATATACGAAGAAATCATGACAAAACATTTACGCTCATTACGATGAAGAAGTCATGAAAATTCATGAGGTGAGAAAAGAGGTGAGAAAAGAGGTGAGATCTCACCTCTTCACCTAAACATTATTTTTGGGTCATTTACGTTCATTACGAAGAAATCATGACAAAACCTATACGAAGAAATCATGACAAAACATTTACGATGAAGAAGTCATGACAAAGCATATACGATGAAGTTTCGACAAATCATTTACGTTCATGTTTGACAAAGCATATACGATGAAATCATGAAAAACATATACGAAGAAGTTTCGACAAAACATGTACGATGAAATCATGACAAAACATATACGATGAAGTTTTGACAAAACATATACGAAGAAGTCATGACAAAACATAAACGAAGAAGTCATGACAAAACATTTACGATGAAGAAGTCATGACAAAACATAAACGAAGAAATCATGACAAAACATTTACGATGAAGAAGTCATGACAAAGCATAAACGAAGAAATCATGACAAATCATTTACGTTCATTACGATGAAGAAATCATGACAAAACATGTACGTTCATGTTTGACAAAACATTTACGATGAAGAAATCATGACAAAACATAAACGAAGAAATCATGACAAATCATTTACATTCATTACGATGAAGAAGTCATGACAAAACATGTACGTTCATGTTTGACAAAACATTTACGATGAAGTTTCGACAAAACATTTACACTCATTACGATGAAGAAGTCATGACAAATCATTTACGTTCATTACGATGAAGAAGTCTTGACAAAACATTTACGCTCATGTTTGACAAAACATTTACACTCATTACGATGAAGAAGTCTTGACAAAGCATATACGTTCATTACGATGAAGAAGTCATGACAAAACATATACGCTCATGTTTGACAAAACATATACGCTCATTACGATGAAGAAATCATGACAAAACATTTACGATGAAGTAGTGACAAAACATATACGATGAAGAAGTCTTGACAAAACATTTACGCTCATGTTTGACAAAGCATATACGTTCATTACGATGAAGAAGTCATGACAAAGCATATACGATGAAATCATGACAAAACATAAACGAAGAAATCATGACAAAACATTTCCGATGAAGAAATCATGAAAATTCAATGAGGTGAGAAAAGAGGTGAGATCTCACCTCTTCACCTAAACATTATTTTTGGGTCATTTACGCTCATTACGAAGAAATCATGACAAAACATATACGAAGAAATCATGACAAAATATAAACGTTCATTCCGATGAAGAAATCATGAAAATTCAATGAGGTGAGAAAAGAGGTGAGATCTCACCTCTTCACCTAAAATATATTTTTGTCTGATTTACGCTCATTACGATGAAGAAATCATGACAAAACATTTACGAAGAAGAAATCATGACAAAGCATATACGCTCATTACGATGAAGAAATCATGACAAAACATTTACGATGAAGAAGTCTTGACAAAGCATATACGTTCATGTTTGACACATTCATTTACACTCATTACGATGAAGAAATCATGACAAAACATATACAATGAAGAAATCATGAGATTAGAAATGAGATTAGAAATGAGGTTAGATCTAACCATCTACCCTAAACATTATTTTTAGTCGTTTACGTTCATTACGATGAAGAAGTTTCGACACATTCATTTACGCTCATTACGATAAAATCATCATGACAAAACATATACGTTCATTACGATGAAGAAATCATGAAAATTCAATGAGGTGAGAAAAGAGGTGAGATCTAACCATCTACCCTAAACATTATTTTTGGATCATTTACACTCATTCCGATGAAGAAGTTTCGACAAAACATTAACGATAAAATCATCATGACAAAACATTAACGTTCATTACGATGAAGTGTTCTGATGAAGTCATAACTGCCTTCCTCCTGTGTTGTTGTCTAAATGTCATGTTGTCTCATTTTTTCAGAGAAGTTAAATGACCTGGTAGCACATGGTAACATGGTAGCACCTTCAGTTCTTCAAAAATAATTAATTATTGAATGACCTAAAAACCATTAATGAAAACATTATTTTTGGATCATTTACACTCATTACGATGAAGAAGTTTCGACAAAACATTAACGTTCATTACGATGAAGAAGTTTTGACAAAACATATACGTTCATTACGATGAAGAAATCATGAAAATTCAATGAGGTGAGAAAAGAGGTGAGATCTCACCTCTTCACCTAAACATTATTTTTGGGTCATTTACGCTCATTACGATGAAGAAATCATGACAAAACATTTACGAAGAAGTTTTGACAAAACATATACGAAGAAGTTTTGACAAAACATATACGTTCATTACGATGAAGAAATCATGACAAAACATTTACGAAGAAGTTTTGACAAAACATATACGTTCATTACGATGAAGTTTATTTCCTGCTGTGTTGTCAAAATGTCATGTTGTCACACTTTTTCAGAGAAGTTAAATGACCGAGTGACACATGGTGACGTAGTGACACCTTCAGTTCTTCAAAAATAAGTCATAACTGCCTTCCTCCTGTGTTGTTGTCTAAATGTCATGTTGTCTCATTTTTTCAGAGAAGTTAAATGACCGAGTGACACATGGTGACGTAGTGACACCTTCAGTTCTTCAAAAATAAGTCATAACTGCCTTCCTCCTGTGTTGTTGTCAAAATGTCATGAGTTAAATTACCTGGTGACCGAGTGACACCTTCAGTTCTTCAAAAATAAGTCATAACTGCCTTCCTCCTGTGTTGTTGTCTAAATGTCATGTTGTCTCATTTTTTCAGAGAAGTTAAATGACCTGGTGACACATGGTGACGTAGTGACACCTTCAGTTCTTCAAAAATAATTAATTATTGAATAACCTGAAACCATGAACGTAAACATTATTTTTGGATCATTTACGCTCATTACGATGAAGTTTTGACACGAAGTGAAGAATTGCACTTCGTCAAAAAGTGAAGGTTCCCGACGGTTTCAAACCGCCATACTTTACATTTTGTACAAAAATATTGTGAGTAAATGAACTCATTATTTTTTGCATCATGACAAAACATATACGAAGAATCATGACAAAACATTTACGCTCATTACGATGAAGAAGTCATGAAAATTCATGAGGTGAGAAAAGAGGTGAGATCTCACCTCTTCACCTAAACATTATTTTTGGGTCATTTACGTTCATTACGAAGAAGTCATGACAAAACCTATACGAAGAAATCATGACAAAACATTTACGCTCATTTCGATGAAGAAGTCATGAAAATTCATGAGGTGAGAAAAGAGGTGAGAAAAGAGGTGAGATCTCACCTCTTCACCTAAACATTATTTTTGGGTCATTTACGTTCATTACGAAGAAGTCATGACAAAACCTATACGAAGAAATCATGACAAAACATTTACGATGAAGAAGTCATGACAAAGCATATACGATGAAGTTTCGACAAATCATTTACGTTCATGTTTGACAAAGCATATACGATGAAATCATGACAAAACATTTACGATGAAATCATGACAAAACATTTACGAAGAAATCATGACAAAACATTTACGATGAAGTCATGACAAAACATATACGAAGAAGTTTCGACAAAAACATGTACGATGAAATCATGACAAAACATATACGATGAAGTTTTGACAAAACATATACGAAGAAGTCATGACAAAACATAAACGAAGAAGTCATGACAAAACATAAACGAAGAAATCATGACAAAACATAAACGAAGAAATCATGACAAAACATTTACGATGAAGAAGTCATGACAAAGCATAAACGAAGAAATCATGACAAATCATTTACGTTCATTACGATGAAGAAATCATGACAAAACATGTACGTTCATGTTTGACAAAGCATATACGATGAAGTTTTGACAAAACATTTACGATGAAGTCTTGACAAATCATATACGAAGAAGTCATGACAAAACATTTACGAAGAAGTCTTGACAAATCATTTACGAAGAAGTCTTGACACGAAGTGAAGATTTGCACTTCGTCAAAAAAGTGAAGGTTCGACAAAACATTTACGTTCATGTTTGACAAAGCATATACGATGAAGTTTTGACACGAAGTGAAGATTTGCACTTCGTCAAAAAAGTGAAGGTTCGACAAAACATTTACGTTCATGTTTGACAAAGCATATACGATGAAGTTTCGACAAAACATATACGTTCATGTTTGACAAAGCATATACGATGAAGTTTTGACACGAAGTGAAGATTTGCACTTCGTCAAAAAAGTGAAGGTTCGACAAAACATTTACGTTCATGTTTGACAAAGCATATACGATGAAGTTTTGACACGAAGTGAAGATTTGCACTTCGTCAAAAAAGTGAAGGTTCGACAAAACATTTACGTTCATGTTTGACAAAACATATACGTTCATGTTTGACAAAGCATATACGATGAAGTTTTGACAAAACATTTACGAAGAAGTCTTGACAAATCATTTACGAAGAAGTCTTGACACGAAGTGAAGATTTGCACTTCGTCAAAAAAGTGAAGGTTCGACAAAACATTTACGTTCATGTTTGACAAAGCATATACGATGAAGTTTTGACACGAAGTGAAGATTTGCACTTCGTCAAAAAAGTGAAGGTTCGACAAAACATTTACGTTCATGTTTGACAAAGCATATACGATGAAGTTTTGACACGAAGTGAAGATTTGCACTTCGTCAAAAAAGTGAAGGTTCGACAAAACATTTACGTTCATGTTTGACAAAGCATATACGATGAAGTTTCGACAAAACATATACGTTCATGTTTGACAAAGCATATACGATGAAGTTTTGACACGAAGTGAAGATTTGCACTTCGTCAAAAAAGTGAAGGTTCGACAAAACATATACGTTCATGTTTGACAAAGCATATACGATGAAGTTTTGACAAAACATTTACGATGAAGTCTTGACAAATCATATACGAAGAAGTCATGACAAAACATTTACGAAGAAGTCTTGACAAATCATTTACGAAGAAGTCTTGACACGAAGTGAAGATTTGCACTTCGTCAAAAAAGTGAAGGTTCGACAAAACATTTACGTTCATGTTTGACAAAACATATACGTTCATGTTTGACAAAGCATATACGATGAAGTTTTGACACGAAGTGAAGATTTGCACTTCGTCAAAAAAGTGAAGGTTCGACAAAACATTTACGTTAATGTTTGACAAAGCATATACGATGAAGTTTTGACACGAAGTGAAGATTTGCACTTCGTCAAAAAAGTGAAGGTTCGACAAAACATTTACGTTCATGTTTGACAAAGCATATACGATGAAGTTTCGACAAAACATATACGTTCATGTTTGACAAAGCATATACGATGAAGTTTCGACAAAACATATACGTTCATGTTTGACAAAGCATATACGATGAAGTTTGACAAAACATTTACGATGAAGTTTGACAAATCATATACGAGAAGTCTTGACAAAACATTTACGAAGAAGTCTTGACAAATCATTACGAAGAAGTCTTGACACGAGTGAAGATTTGCACTTCGTCAAAAAGTGAAGTAGGTTCGACAAAACATTTACGTTCATGTTTGACAAAGCATATACGATGAAGTTTGACACGAAGTGAAGATTTGCACTTCGTCAAAAAAGTGAAGGTTCGACAAAACATTTACGTTCATGTTTGACAAAGCATATACGATGAAGTTTCGACAAAACATATTTACGTTCATGTTTGACAAAAAACGTGAAGTTTGACACGAAGTGAACATTTACGTTCGTCAAAAAACGATGAAGTTCGACAAAACATATACGTTCATGTTTGACAAAGCATATACGATGAAGTTTTGACACGAAGTGAAGATTTGCACTTCGTCAAAAAAGTGAAGGTTCGACAAAACATTTACGTTCATGTTTGACAAAGCATATACGATGAAGTTTTGACACGAAGTTTTTGCACTTCGTTCAAAAAGACAAACGTACGTTTTTGACAAAAATTTACGAAGAAGTCTTGACACGAAGTGAAGATTTGCACTTCGTCAAAAAAGTGAAGGTTCGACAAAACATTTACGTTCATGTTTGACAAAGCATATACGATGAAGTTTTGACACGAAGTGAAGATTTGCACTTCGTCAAAAAAGTGAAGGTTCGACAAAACATTTACGTTCATGTTTGACAAAGCATATACGATGAAGTTTCGACAAAACATATACGTTCATGTTTGACAAAGCATATACGATGAAGTTTTGACACGAAGTGAAGATTTGCACTTCGTCAAAAAGTGAAGGTTCGACAAAACATTTACGTTCATGTTTGACAAAGCATATACGATGAAGTTTTGACAAAACATTTACGATGAAGTCTTGACAAATCATATACGAAGAAGTCATGACAAAACATTTACGATGAAATCTTGACAAAACATTTACGATGAAATCTTGACAAAGCATATACGATGAAATCATGACAAAACATTTACGATGAAATCATGACAAAACATTTACGAAGAAATCATGACAAAACATTTACGATGAAGTCATGACAAAACATATACGAAGAAGTTTCGACAAAACATGTACGATGAAATCATGACAAAACATATACGATGAAGTTTTGACAAAACATATACGAAGAAGTCATGACAAAACATAAACGAAGAAGTCATGACAAAACATAAACGAAGAAATCATGACAAAACATAAACGAAGAAATCATGACAAAACATTTACGATGAAGAAGTCATGACAAAGCATAAACGAAGAAATCATGACAAATCATTTACGTTCATTACGATGAAGAAATCATGACAAAACATGTACGTTCATGTTTGACAAAGCATATACGATGAAGTTTTGACAAAACATTTACGATGAAGTCTTGACAAATCATATACGAAGAAGTCATGACAAAACATTTACGAAGAAAGTCTTGACAAATCATTTACGAAGAAGTCTTGACACGAAGTGAAGATTTGCACTTCGTCAAAAAAGTGAAGGTTCGACAAAACATTTACGTTCATGTTTGACAAAGCATATACGATGAAGTTTTGACACGAAGTGAAGATTTGCACTTCGTCAAAAAAGTGAAGGTTCGACAAAACATTTACGTTCATGTTTGACAAAGCATATACGATGAAGTTTCGACAAAACATATACGTTCATGTTTGACAAAGCATATACGATGAAGTTTTGACACGAAGTGAAGATTTGCACTTCGTCAAAAAAGTGAAGGTTCGACAAAACATTTACGTTCATGTTTGACAAAGCATATACGATGAAGTTTTGACACGAAGTGAAGATTTGCACTTCGTCAAAAAAGTGAAGGTTCGACAAAACATTTACGTTCATGTTTGACAAAACATATACGTTCATGTTTGACAAAGCATATACGATGAAGTTTTGACAAAACATTTACGAAGAAGTCTTGACAAATCATTTACGAAGAAGTCTTGACACGAAGTGAAGATTTGCACTTCGTCAAAAAAGTGAAGGTTCGACAAAACATTTACGTTCATGTTTGACAAAGCATATACGATGAAGTTTTGACACGAAGTGAAGATTTGCACTTCGTCAAAAAAGTGAAGGTTCGACAAAACATTTACGTTAATGTTTGACAAAGCATATACGATGAAGTTTTGACACGAAGTGAAGATTTGCACTTCGTCAAAAAAGTGAAGGTTCGACAAAACATTTACGTTCATGTTTGACAAAGCATATACGATGAAGTTTTGACACGAAGTGAAGATTTGCACTTCGTCAAAAAAGTGAAGGTTCGACAAAACATATACGTTCATGTTTGACAAAGCATATACGATGAAGTTTTGACAAAACATTTACGATGAAGTCTTGACAAATCATATACGAAGAAGTCATGACAAAACATTTACGAAGAAGTCTTGACAAATCATTTACGAAGAAGTCTTGACACGAAGTGAAGATTTGCACTTCGTCAAAAAAGTGAAGGTTCGACAAAACATTTACGTTCATGTTTGACAAAACATATACGTTCATGTTTGACAAAGCATATACGATGAAGTTTTGACACGAAGTGAAGATTTGCACTTCGTCAAAAAAGTGAAGGTTCGACAAAACATTTACGTTAATGTTTGACAAAGCATATACGATGAAGTTTTGACACGAAGTGAAGATTTGCACTTCGTCAAAAAAGTGAAGGTTCGACAAAACATTTACGTTCATGTTTGACAAAGCATATACGATGAAGTTTCGACAAAACATATACGTTCATGTTTGACAAAGCATATACGATGAAGTTTCGACAAAACATATACGTTCATGTTTGACAAAGCATATACGATGAAGTTTTGACAAAACATTTACGATGAAGTCTTGACAAATCATATACGAAGAAGTCATGACAAAACATTTACGAAGAAGTCTTGACAAATCATTTACGAAGAAGTCTTGACACGAAGTGAAGATTTGCACTTCGTCAAAAAAGTGAAGGTTCGACAAAACATTTACGTTCATGTTTGACAAAACATATACGTTCATGTTTGACAAAGCATATACGATGAAGTTTTGACACGAAGTGAAGATTTGCACTTCGTCAAAAAAGTGAAGGTTCGACAAAACATTTACGTTAATGTTTGACAAAGCATATACGATGAAGTTTCGACAAAACATATACGTTCATGTTTGACAAAGCATATACGATGAAGTTTTGACAAAACATTTACGATGAAGTCATGACAAAACATTTACGAAGAAGTCTTGACAAATCATTTACGAAGAAGTCTTGACAAAACATATACGATGAAGTTTTGACACGAAGTGAAGATTTGCACTTCGTCAAAAAAGTGAAGGTTCGACAAAACATATACGTTCATGTTTGACAAAGCATATACGAAGAAGTCTTGACAAAACATATTCGAAGAAGTCATGACAAAACATATACGCTCATGTTTGACAAAACATATACGAAGAAATCATGACAAAACATTTACGCTCATTACGATGAAGAAGTCATGAAAATTCATGAGGTGAGAAAAGAGGTGAGAAAAGAGGTGAGATCTCACCTCTTCACCTAAACATTATTTTTGGGTCATTTACGTTCATTACGAAGAAATCATGACAAAACCTATACGAAGAAATCATGACAAAACATTTACGATGAAGAAGTCATGACAAAGCATATACGATGAAGTTTCGACAAATCATTTACGTTCATGTTTGACAAAGCATATACGATGAAATCATGACAAAACATATACGAAGAAGTTTCGACAAAACATGTACGATGAAATCATGACAAAACATATACGATGAAGTTTTGACAAAACATATACGAAGAAGTCATGACAAAACATTTACGAAGAAGTCTTGACAAATCATTTACGAAGAAGTCTTGACACGAAGTGAAGATTTGCACTTCGTCAAAAAAGTGAAGGTTCGACAAAACATTTACGTTCATGTTTGACAAAACATATACGTTCATGTTTGACAAAGCATATACGATGAAGTTTTGACACGAAGTGAAGATTTGCACTTCGTCAAAAAAGTGAAGGTTCGACAAAACATTTACGTTCATGTTTGACAAAGCATATACGATGAAGTTTTGACACGAAGTGAAGATTTGCACTTCGTCAAAAAAGTGAAGGTTCGACAAAACATATACGTTCATGTTTGACAAAGCATATACGATGAAGTTTTGACAAAACATTTACGATGAAGTCTTGACAAATCATATACGAAGAAGTCATGACAAAACATTTACGAAGAAGTCTTGACAAATCATTTACGAAGAAGTCTTGACACGAAGTGAAGATTTGCACTTCGTCAAAAAAGTGAAGGTTCGACAAAACATTTACGTTCATGTTTGACAAAACATATACGTTCATGTTTGACAAAGCATATACGATGAAGTTTTGACACGAAGTGAAGATTTGCACTTCGTCAAAAAAGTGAAGTTTCGACAAAACATATACGTTCATGTTTGACAAAGCATATACGATGAAGTTTTGACACGAAGTGAAGATTTGCACTTCGTCAAAAAAGTGAAGGTTCGACAAAACATTTACGTTCATGTTTGACAAAGCATATACGATGAAGTTTCGACAAAACATATACGTTCATGTTTGACAAAGCATATACGATGAAGTTTTGACAAAACATTTACGAAGAAGTCTTGACACGAAGTGAAGATTTGCACTTCGTCAAAAAAGTGAAGGTTCGACAAAACATTTACGTTCATGTTTGACAAAACATATACGTTCATGTTTGACAAAGCATATACGATGAAGTCTTGACAAAACATATACGATGAAGTTTTGACACGAAGTGAAGATTTGCATTTCGTCAAAAAAGTGAAGGTTCGACAAAACATTTACGTTAATGTTTGACAAAGCATATACGATGAAGTTTTGACACGAAGTGAAGATTTGCACTTCGTCAAAAAAGTGAAGGTTCGACAAAACATTTACGTTCATGTTTGACAAAGCATATACGATGAAGTTTCGACAAAACATATACGTTCATGTTTGACAAAGCATATACGATGAAGTTTTGACACGAAGTGAAGATTTGCACTTCGTCAAAAAAGTGAAGGTTCGACAAAACATATACGTTCATGTTTGACAAAGCATATACGAAGAAGTCTTGACAAAACATATTCGAAGAAGTCATGACAAAACATATACGCTCATGTTTGACAAAACATATACGAAGAAATCATGACAAAACATTTACGCTCATTACGATGAAGAAGTCATGAAAATTCATGAGGTGAGAAAAGAGGTGAGAAAAGAGGTGAGATCTCACCTCTTCACCTAAACATTATTTTTGGGTCATTTACGTTCATTACGAAGAAGTCATGACAAAACCTATACGAAGAAATCATGACAAAACATTTACGCTCATTTCGATGAAGAAGTCATGAAAATTCATGAGGTGAGAAAAGAGGTGAGAAAAGAGGTGAGATCTCACCTCTTCACCTAAACATTATTTTTGGGTCATTTACGTTCATTACGAAGATGTTATACCATCTAAGAACTTGCGATTTTCATACGGAATCTCTTCTCTCGGTTTTTCGAGGGAAGCAATCATATGAGGAAATTCTTCTAAAAGTTCTTTTGTCTGATTTACATCTAATGAAAAAGTTTAGAAGAATTTTCTTATTCTTTCTGGCTTATTTTTGTTTTTCCAGTACTCCCGCTCTAATGGTCCCAGATGTGTTGACTTTGACTCTCTCAAGTTCTTAGATGGTATAACATCTTCAACGCCTCCTTCATAATCTTGACAAAGCATATACGAAGAAGTCTTGACAAAGCATATACGAAGAAGTCATGACAAAACATTTACGATGAAGTCATGACAAAACATTTACGAAGAAGTCTTGACAAATCATTTACGAAGAAGTCTTGACAAAACATATACGATGAAGTTTTGACACGAAGTGAAGATTTGCACTTCGTCAAAAAAGTGAAGGTTCGACAAAACATATACGTTCATGTTTGACAAAGCATATACGAAGAAGTCTTGACAAAACATATTCGAAGAAGTCATGACAAAACATATACGCTCATGTTTGACAAAACATATACGAAGAAATCATGACAAAACATTTACGCTCATTACGATGAAGAAGTCATGAAAATTCATGAGGTGAGAAAAGAGGTGAGAAAAGAGGTGAGATCTCACCTCTTCACCTAAACATTATTTTTGGGTCATTTACGTTCATTACGAAGAAGTCATGACAAAACCTATACGAAGAAATCATGACAAAACATTTACGATGAAGAAGTCATGACAAAGCATATACGATGAAGTTTCGACAAATCATTTACGTTCATGTTTGACAAAGCATATACGATGAAATCATGACAAAACATATACGAAGAAGTTTCGACAAAACATGTACGATGAAATCATGACAAAACATATACGATGAAGTTTTGACAAAACATATACGAAGAAGTCATGACAAAACATAAACGAAGAAGTCATGACAAAACATTTACGATGAAGAAGTCATGACAAAACATAAACGAAGAAATCATGACAAAACATTTACGATGAAGAAGTCATGACAAAGCATAAACGAAGAAATCATGACAAATCATTTACGTTCATTACGATGAAGAAATCATGACAAAACATGTACGTTCATGTTTGACAAAACATTTACGATGAAGAAATCATGACAAAACATAAACGAAGAAATCATGACAAATCATTTACATTCATTACGATGAAGAAGTCATGACAAAACATGTACGTTCATGTTTGACAAAACATTTACGATGAAGTTTCGACAAAACATTTACACTCATTACGATGAAGAAGTCATGACAAATCATTTACGTTCATTACGATGAAGAAGTCTTGACAAAACATTTACGCTCATGTTTGACAAAACATTTACACTCATTACGATGAAGAAGTCTTGACAAAGCATATACGTTCATTACGATGAAGAAGTCATGACAAAACATATACGCTCATGTTTGACAAAACATATACGCTCATGTTTGACAAAACATATACGCTCATTACGATGAAGAAATCATGACAAAACATTTACGATGAAGTAGTGACAAAACATATACGATGAAGAAGTCTTGACAAAACATTTACGCTCATGTTTGACAAAGCATATACGTTCATTACGATGAAGAAGTCATGACAAAGCATATACGATGAAATCATGACAAAACATAAACGAAGAAATCATGACAAAACATTTCCGATGAAGAAATCATGAAAATTCAATGAGGTGAGAAAAGAGGTGAGATCTCACCTCTTCACCTAAACATTATTTTTGGGTCATTTACGCTCATTACGAAGAAATCATGACAAAACATATACGAAGAAATCATGACAAAATATAAACGTTCATTCCGATGAAGAAATCATGAAAATTCAATGAGGTGAGAAAAGAGGTGAGATCTCACCTCTTCACCTAAAATATATTTTTGTCTGATTTACGCTCATTACGATGAAGAAATCATGACAAAACATTTACGAAGAAGAAATCATGACAAAGCATATACGCTCATTACGATGAAGAAATCATGACAAAACATTTACGATGAAGAAGTCTTGACAAAGCATATACGTTCATGTTTGACACATTCATTTACACTCATTACGATGAAGAAATCATGACAAAACATATACAATGAAGAAATCATGAGATTAGAAATGAGATTAGAAATGAGGTTAGATCTAACCATCTACCCTAAACATTATTTTTAGTCGTTTACGTTCATTACGATGAAGAAGTTTCGACACATTCATTTACGCTCATTACGATAAAATCATCATGACAAAACATATACGTTCATTACGATGAAGAAATCATGAAAATTCAATGAGGTGAGAAAAGAGGTGAGATCTAACCATCTACCCTAAACATTATTTTTGGATCATTTACACTCATTCCGATGAAGAAGTTTCGACAAAACATTAACGATAAAATCATCATGACAAAACATTAACGTTCATTACGATGAAGTGTTCTGATGAAGTCATAACTGCCTTCCTCCTGTGTTGTTGTCTAAATGTCATGTTGTCTCATTTTTTCAGAGAAGTTAAATGACCTGGTAGCACATGGTAACATGGTAGCACCTTCAGTTCTTCAAAAATAATTAATTATTGAATGACCTAAAAACCATTAATGAAAACATTATTTTTGGATCATTTACACTCATTACGATGAAGAAGTTTCGACAAAACATTAACGTTCATTACGATGAAGAAGTTTTGACAAAACATATACGTTCATTACGATGAAGAAATCATGAAAATTCAATGAGGTGAGAAAAGAGGTGAGATCTCACCTCTTCACCTAAACATTATTTTTGGGTCATTTACGCTCATTACGATGAAGAAATCATGACAAAACATTTACGAAGAAGTTTTGACAAAACATATACGAAGAAGTTTTGACAAAACATATACGTTCATTACGATGAAGAAATCATGACAAAACATTTACGAAGAAGTTTTGACAAAACATATACGTTCATTACGATGAAGTTTATTTCCTGCTGTGTTGTCAAAATGTCATGTTGTCACACTTTTTCAGAGAAGTTAAATGACCGAGTGACACATGGTGACGTAGTGACACCTTCAGTTCTTCAAAAATAAGTCATAACTGCCTTCCTCCTGTGTTGTTGTCTAAATGTCATGTTGTCTCATTTTTTCAGAGAAGTTAAATGACCGAGTGACACATGGTGACGTAGTGACACCTTCAGTTCTTCAAAAATAAGTCATAACTGCCTTCCTCCTGTGTTGTTGTCAAAATGTCATGAGTTAAATTACCTGGTGACCGAGTGACACCTTCAGTTCTTCAAAAATAAGTCATAACTGCCTTCCTCCTGTGTTGTTGTCTAAATGTCATGTTGTCTCATTTTTTCAGAGAAGTTAAATGACCTGGTGACACATGGTGACGTAGTGACACCTTCAGTTCTTCAAAAATAATTAATTATTGAATAACCTGAAACCATGAACGTAAACATTATTTTTGGATCATTTACGCTCATTACGATGAAGTTTTGACACGAAGTGAAGAATTGCACTTCGTCAAAAAAGTGAAGGTTCCCGACGGTTTCAAACCGCCATACTTTACATTTTGTACAAAAATATTGTGAGTAAATGAACTCATTATTTTTTGCATCATGACAAAACATATACGAAGAAATCATGACAAAACATTTACGCTCATTACGATGAAGAAGTCATGAAAATTCATGAGGTGAGAAAAGAGGTGAGAAAAGAGGTGAGATCTCACCTCTTCACCTAAACATTATTTTTGGGTCATTTACGTTCATTACGAAGAAATCATGACAAAACCTATACGAAGAAATCATGACAAAACATTTACGATGAAGAAGTCATGACAAAGCATATACGATGAAGTTTCGACAAATCATTTACGTTCATGTTTGACAAAGCATATACGATGAAATCATGACAAAACATTTACGATGAAATCATGACAAAACATTTACGAAGAAATCATGACAAAACATTTACGATGAAGTCATGACAAAACATATACGAAGAAGTTTCGACAAAACATGTACGATGAAATCATGACAAAACATATACGATGAAGTTTTGACAAAACATATACGAAGAAGTCATGACAAAACATAAACGAAGAAGTCATGACAAAACATAAACGAAGAAATCATGACAAAACATAAACGAAGAAATCATGACAAAACATTTACGATGAAGAAGTCATGACAAAGCATAAACGAAGAAATCATGACAAATCATTTACGTTCATTACGATGAAGAAATCATGACAAAACATGTACGTTCATGTTTGACAAAGCATATACGATGAAGTTTTGACAAAACATTTACGATGAAGTCTTGACAAATCATATACGAAGAAGTCATGACAAAACATTTACGAAGAAGTCTTGACAAATCATTTACGAAGAAGTCTTGACACGAAGTGAAGATTTGCACTTCGTCAAAAAAGTGAAGGTTCGACAAAACATTTACGTTCATGTTTGACAAAGCATATACGATGAAGTTTTGACACGAAGTGAAGATTTGCACTTCGTCAAAAAAGTGAAGGTTCGACAAAACATTTACGTTCATGTTTGACAAAGCATATACGATGAAGTTTCGACAAAACATATACGTTCATGTTTGACAAAGCATATACGATGAAGTTTTGACACGAAGTGAAGATTTGCACTTCGTCAAAAAAGTGAAGGTTCGACAAAACATTTACGTTCATGTTTGACAAAGCATATACGATGAAGTTTTGACATGAAGTGAAGATTTGCACTTCGTCAAAAAAGTGAAGGTTCGACAAAACATTTACGTTCATGTTTGACAAAACATATACGTTCATGTTTGACAAAGCATATACGATGAAGTTTTGACAAAACATTTACGAAGAAGTCTTGACAAATCATTTACGAAGAAGTCTTGACACGAAGTGAAGATTTGCACTTCGTCAAAAAAGTGAAGGTTCGACAAAACATTTACGTTCATGTTTGACAAAGCATATACGATGAAGTTTTGACACGAAGTGAAGATTTGCACTTCGTCAAAAAAGTGAAGGTTCGACAAAACATTTACGTTAATGTTTGACAAAGCATATACGATGAAGTTTTGACACGAAGTGAAGATTTGCACTTCGTCAAAAAAGTGAAGGTTCGACAAAACATTTACGTTCATGTTTGACAAAGCATATACGATGAAGTTTTGACACGAAGTGAAGATTTGCACTTCGTCAAAAAAGTGAAGGTTCGACAAAACATATACGTTCATGTTTGACAAAGCATATACGATGAAGTTTTGACAAAACATTTACGATGAAGTCTTGACAAATCATATACGAAGAAGTCATGACAAAACATTTACGAAGAAGTCTTGACAAATCATTTACGAAGAAGTCTTGACACGAAGTGAAGATTTGCACTTCGTCAAAAAAGTGAAGGTTCGACAAAACATTTACGTTCATGTTTGACAAAACATATACGTTCATGTTTGACAAAGCATATACGATGAAGTTTTGACACGAAGTGAAGATTTGCACTTCGTCAAAAAAGTGAAGGTTCGACAAAACATTTACGTTAATGTTTGACAAAGCATATACGATGAAGTTTTGACACGAAGTGAAGATTTGCACTTCGTCAAAAAAGTGAAGGTTCGACAAAACATTTACGTTCATGTTTGACAAAGCATATACGATGAAGTTTCGACAAAACATATACGTTCATGTTTGACAAAGCATATACGATGAAGTTTCGACAAAACATATACGTTCATGTTTGACAAAGCATATACGATGAAGTTTTGACAAAACATTTACGATGAAGTCTTGACAAATCATATACGAAGAAGTCATGACAAAACATTTACGAAGAAGTCTTGACAAATCATTTACGAAGAAGTCTTGACACGAAGTGAAGATTTGCACTTCGTCAAAAAAGTGAAGGTTCGACAAAACATTTACGTTCATGTTTGACAAAACATATACGTTCATGTTTGACAAAGCATATACGATGAAGTTTTGACACGAAGTGAAGATTTGCACTTCGTCAAAAAAGTGAAGGTTCGACAAAACATTTACGTTCATGTTTGACAAAGCATATACGATGAAGTTTCGACAAAACATATACGTTCATGTTTGACAAAGCATATACGATGAAGTTTTGACAAAACATTTACGATGAAGTCATGACAAAACATTTACGAAGAAGTCTTGACAAATCATTTACGAAGAAGTCTTGACAAAACATATACGATGAAGTTTTGACACGAAGTGAAGATTTGCACTTCGTCAAAAAAGTGAAGGTTCGACAAAACATATACGTTCATGTTTGACAAAGCATATACGAAGAAGTCTTGACAAAACATATTCGAAGAAGTCATGACAAAACATATACGCTCATGTTTGACAAAACATATACGAAGAAATCATGACAAAACATTTACGCTCATTACGATGAAGAAGTCATGAAAATTCATGAGGTGAGAAAAGAGGTGAGAAAAGAGGTGAGATCTCACCTCTTCACCTAAACATTATTTTTGGGTCATTTACGTTCATTACGAAGAAATCATGACAAAACCTATACGAAGAAATCATGACAAAACATTTACGATGAAGAAGTCATGACAAAGCATATACGATGAAGTTTCGACAAATCATTTACGTTCATGTTTGACAAAGCATATACGATGAAATCATGACAAAACATATACGAAGAAGTTTCGACAAAACATGTACGATGAAATCATGACAAAACATATACGATGAAGTTTTGACAAAACATATACGAAGAAGTCATGACAAAACATAAACGAAGAAGTCATGACAAAACATTTACGATGAAGAAGTCATGACAAAACATAAACGAAGAAATCATGACAAAACATTTACGATGAAGAAGTCATGACAAAGCATAAACGAAGAAATCATGACAAATCATTTACGTTCATTACGATGAAGAAGTCATGACAAAACATGTACGTTCATGTTTGACAAAACATTTACGATGAAGAAATCATGACAAAACATAAACGAAGAAATCATGACAAATCATTTACATTCATTACGATGAAGAAGTCATGACAAAACATGTACGTTCATGTTTGACAAAACATTTACGATGAAGTTTCGACAAAACATTTACACTCATTACGATGAAGAAGTCATGACAAATCATTTACGTTCATTACGATGAAGAAGTCTTGACAAAACATTTACGCTCATGTTTGACAAAACATTTACACTCATTACGATGAAGAAGTCATGACAAAACATATACGCTCATGTTTGACAAAACATATACGCTCATTACGATGAAGAAATCATGACAAAACATTTACGATGAAGTAGTGACAAAACATATACGATGAAGAAGTCTTGACAAAACATTTACGCTCATGTTTGACAAAGCATATACGTTCATTACGATGAAGAAGTCATGACAAAGCATATACGATGAAATCATGACAAAACATAAACGAAGAAATCATGACAAAACATTTCCGATGAAGAAATCATGAAAATTCAATGAGGTGAGAAAAGAGGTGAGATCTCACCTCTTCACCTAAACATTATTTTTGGGTCATTTACGCTCATTACGAAGAAATCATGACAAAACATATACGAAGAAATCATGACAAAATATAAACGTTCATTCCGATGAAGAAATCATGAAAATTCAATGAGGTGAGAAAAGAGGTGAGATCTCACCTCTTCACCTAAAATATATTTTTGTCTGATTTACGCTCATTACGATGAAGAAATCATGACAAAACATTTACGAAGAAGAAATCATGACAAAGCATATACGCTCATTACGATGAAGAAATCATGACAAAACATTTACGATGAAGAAGTCTTGACAAAGCATATACGTTCATGTTTGACACATTCATTTACACTCATTACGATGAAGAAATCATGACAAAACATATACAATGAAGAAATCATGAGATTAGAAATGAGATTAGAAATGAGGTTAGATCTAACCATCTACCCTAAACATTATTTTTAGTCGTTTACGTTCATTACGATGAAGAAGTTTCGACACATTCATTTACGCTCATTACGATAAAATCATCATGACAAAACATATACGTTCATTACGATGAAGAAATCATGAAAATTCAATGAGGTGAGAAAAGAGGTGAGATCTAACCATCTACCCTAAACATTATTTTTGGATCATTTACACTCATTCCGATGAAGAAGTTTCGACAAAACATTAACGATAAAATCATCATGACAAAACATTAACGTTCATTACGATGAAGTGTTCTGATGAAGTCATAACTGCCTTCCTCCTGTGTTGTTGTCTAAATGTCATGTTGTCTCATTTTTTCAGAGAAGTTAAATGACCTGGTAGCACATGGTAACATGGTAGCACCTTCAGTTCTTCAAAAATAATTAATTATTGAATGACCTAAAAACCATTAATGAAAACATTATTTTTGGATCATTTACACTCATTACGATGAAGAAGTTTCGACAAAACATTAACGTTCATTACGATGAAGAAGTTTTGACAAAACATATACGTTCATTACGATGAAGAAATCATGAAAATTCAATGAGGTGAGAAAAGAGGTGAGATCTCACCTCTTCACCTAAACATTATTTTTGGGTCATTTACGCTCATTACGATGAAGAAATCATGACAAAACATTTACGAAGAAGTTTTGACAAAACATATACGAAGAAGTTTTGACAAAACATATACGTTCATTACGATGAAGAAATCATGACAAAACATTTACGAAGAAGTTTTGACAAAACATATACGTTCATTACGATGAAGTTTATTTCCTGCTGTGTTGTCAAAATGTCATGTTGTCACACTTTTTCAGAGAAGTTAAATGACCGAGTGACACATGGTGACGTAGTGACACCTTCAGTTCTTCAAAAATAAGTCATAACTGCCTTCCTCCTGTGTTGTTGTCTAAATGTCATGTTGTCTCATTTTTTCAGAGAAGTTAAATGACCGAGTGACACATGGTGACGTAGTGACACCTTCAGTTCTTCAAAAATAAGTCATAACTGCCTTCCTCCTGTGTTGTTGTCAAAATGTCATGAGTTAAATTACCTGGTGACCGAGTGACACCTTCAGTTCTTCAAAAATAAGTCATAACTGCCTTCCTCCTGTGTTGTTGTCTAAATGTCATGTTGTCTCATTTTTTCAGAGAAGTTAAATGACCTGGTGACACATGGTGACGTAGTGACACCTTCAGTTCTTCAAAAATAATTAATTATTGAATAACCTGAAACCATGAACGTAAACATTATTTTTGGATCATTTACGCTCATTACGATGAAGTTTTGACACGAAGTGAAGAATTGCACTTCGTCAAAAAAGTGAAGGTTCCCGACGGTTTCAAACCGCCATACTTTACATTTTGTACAAAAATATTGTGAGTAAATGAACTCATTATTTTTTGCATCATGACAAAACATATACGAAGAAATCATGACAAAACATTTACGCTCATTACGATGAAGAAGTCATGAAAATTCATGAGGTGAGAAAAGAGGTGAGAAAAGAGGTGAGATCTCACCTCTTCACCTAAACATTATTTTTGGGTCATTTACGTTCATTACGAAGAAATCATGACAAAACCTATACGAAGAAATCATGACAAAACATTTACGATGAAGAAGTCATGACAAAGCATATACGATGAAGTTTCGACAAATCATTTACGTTCATGTTTGACAAAGCATATACGATGAAATCATGACAAAACATATACGAAGAAGTTTCGACAAAACATGTACGATGAAATCATGACAAAACATATACGATGAAGTTTTGACAAAACATATACGAAGAAGTCATGACAAAACATAAACGAAGAAGTCATGACAAAACATTTACGATGAAGAAGTCATGACAAAACATAAACGAAGAAATCATGACAAAACATTTACGATGAAGAAGTCATGACAAAGCATAAACGAAGAAATCATGACAAATCATTTACGTTCATTACGATGAAGAAATCATGACAAAACATGTACGTTCATGTTTGACAAAACATTTACGATGAAGAAATCATGACAAAACATAAACGAAGAAATCATGACAAATCATTTACATTCATTACGATGAAGAAGTCATGACAAAACATGTACGTTCATGTTTGACAAAACATTTACGATGAAGTTTCGACAAAACATTTACACTCATTACGATGAAGAAGTCATGACAAATCATTTACGTTCATTACGATGAAGAAGTCTTGACAAAACATTTACGCTCATGTTTGACAAAACATTTACACTCATTACGATGAAGAAGTCTTGACAAAGCATATACGTTCATTACGATGAAGAAGTCATGACAAAACATATACGCTCATGTTTGACAAAACATATACGCTCATTACGATGAAGAAATCATGACAAAACATTTACGATGAAGTAGTGACAAAACATATACGATGAAGAAGTCTTGACAAAACATTTACGCTCATGTTTGACAAAGCATATACGTTCATTACGATGAAGAAGTCATGACAAAGCATATACGATGAAATCATGACAAAACATAAACGAAGAAATCATGACAAAACATTTCCGATGAAGAAATCATGAAAATTCAATGAGGTGAGAAAAGAGGTGAGATCTCACCTCTTCACCTAAACATTATTTTTGGGTCATTTACGCTCATTACGAAGAAATCATGACAAAACATATACGAAGAAATCATGACAAAATATAAACGTTCATTCCGATGAAGAAATCATGAAAATTCAATGAGGTGAGAAAAGAGGTGAGATCTCACCTCTTCACCTAAAATATATTTTTGTCTGATTTACGCTCATTACGATGAAGAAATCATGACAAAACATTTACGAAGAAGAAATCATGACAAAGCATATACGCTCATTACGATGAAGAAATCATGACAAAACATTTACGATGAAGAAGTCTTGACAAAGCATATACGTTCATGTTTGACACATTCATTTACACTCATTACGATGAAGAAATCATGACAAAACATATACAATGAAGAAATCATGAGATTAGAAATGAGATTAGAAATGAGGTTAGATCTAACCATCTACCCTAAACATTATTTTTAGTCGTTTACGTTCATTACGATGAAGAAGTTTCGACACATTCATTTACGCTCATTACGATAAAATCATCATGACAAAACATATACGTTCATTACGATGAAGAAATCATGAAAATTCAATGAGGTGAGAAAAGAGGTGAGATCTAACCATCTACCCTAAACATTATTTTTGGATCATTTACACTCATTCCGATGAAGAAGTTTCGACAAAACATTAACGATAAAATCATCATGACAAAACATTAACGTTCATTACGATGAAGTGTTCTGATGAAGTCATAACTGCCTTCCTCCTGTGTTGTTGTCTAAATGTCATGTTGTCTCATTTTTTCAGAGAAGTTAAATGACCTGGTAGCACATGGTAACATGGTAGCACCTTCAGTTCTTCAAAAATAATTAATTATTGAATGACCTAAAAACCATTAATGAAAACATTATTTTTGGATCATTTACACTCATTACGATGAAGAAGTTTCGACAAAACATTAACGTTCATTACGATGAAGAAGTTTTGACAAAACATATACGTTCATTACGATGAAGAAATCATGAAAATTCAATGAGGTGAGAAAAGAGGTGAGATCTCACCTCTTCACCTAAACATTATTTTTGGGTCATTTACGCTCATTACGATGAAGAAATCATGACAAAACATTTACGAAGAAGTTTTGACAAAACATATACGAAGAAGTTTTGACAAAACATATACGTTCATTACGATGAAGAAATCATGACAAAACATTTACGAAGAAGTTTTGACAAAACATATACGTTCATTACGATGAAGAAATCATGACAAAACATTTACGAAGAAGTTTTGACAAAACATATACGTTCATTACGATGAAGTTTATTTCCTGCTGTGTTGTCAAAATGTCATGTTGTCACACTTTTTCAGAGAAGTTAAATGACCGAGTGACACATGGTGACGTAGTGACACCTTCAGTTCTTCAAAAATAAGTCATAACTGCCTTCCTCCTGTGTTGTTGTCTAAATGTCATGTTGTCTCATTTTTCAGAGAAGTTAAATGACCGAGTGACACATGGTGACGTAGTGACACCTTCAGTTCTTCAAAAAATAAGTCATAACTGCCTTCCTCCTGTGTTGTTGTCAAAATGTCATGAGTTAAATTACCTGGTGACCGAGTGACACCTTCAGTTCTTCAAAAATAAGTCATAACTGCCTTCCTCCTGTGTTGTTGTCTAAATGTCATGTTGTCTCATTTTTTCAGAGAAGTTAAATGACCTGGTGACACATGGTGACGTAGTGACACCTTCAGTTCTTCAAAAATAATTAATTATTGAATAACCTGAAACCATGAACGTAAACATTATTTTTGGATCATTTACGCTCATTACGATGAAGTTTTGACACGAAGTGAAGAATTGCACTTCGTCAAAAAAGTGAAGGTTCCCGACGGTTTCAAACCGCCATACTTTACATTTTGTACAAAAATATTGTGAGTAAATGAACTCATATTTTTTGCATCATGACAAAACATATTACGAAGAAATCATGACAAAACATTTACGCTCATTACGATGAAAGAAGTCATGAAAATTCATGAGGTGAGAAAAGAGGTGAGATCTCACCTCTTCACCTAAACATTATTTTTGGGTCATTTACGTTCATTACGAAGAAGTCATGACAAAACCTATACGAAGAAATCATGACAAAACATTTACGCTCATTTCGATGAAGAAGTCATGAAAATTCATGAGGTGAGAAAAGAGGTGAGAAAAGAGGTGAGATCTCACCTCTTCACCTAAACATTATTTTTGGGTCATTTACGTTCATTACGAAGAAGTCATGACAAAACCTATACGAAGAAATCATGACAAAACATTTACGATGAAGAAGTCATGACAAAGCATATACGATGAAGTTTCGACAAATCATTTACGTTCATGTTTGACAAAGCATATACGATGAAATCATGACAAAACATTTACGATGAAATCATGACAAAACATTTACGAAGAAATCATGACAAAACATTTACGATGAAGTCATGACAAAACATATACGAAGAAGTTTCGACAAAAACATGTACGATGAAATCATGACAAAAACATATACGATGAAGTTTTGACAAAACATATACGAAGAAGTCATGACAAAACATAAACGAAGAAGTCATGACAAAACATAAACGAAGAAATCATGACAAAACATAAACGAAGAAATCATGACAAAACATTTACGATGAAGAAGTCATGACAAAGCATAAACGAAGAAATCATGACAAATCATTTACGTTCATTTACGATGAAGAAATCATGACAAAACATGTACGTTCATGTTTGACAAAGCATATACGATGAAGTTTTGACAAAACATTTACGATGAAGTCTTGACAAAATCATATACGAAGAAGTCATGACAAAACATTTACGAAGAAGTCTTGACAAATCATTTACGAAGAAGTCTTGACACGAAGTGAAGATTTGCACTTCGTCAAAAAAGTGAAGGTTCGACAAAACATTTACGTTCATGTTTGACAAAGCATATACGATGAAGTTTTGACACGAAGTGAAGATTTGCACTTCGTCAAAAAGTTGAAGGTTCGACAAAACATTTACGTTCATGTTTGACAAAGCATATACGATGAAGTTTCGACAAAACATATACGTTCATGTTGACAAAGCATATACGATGAAGTTTTGACACGAAGTGAAGATTTGCACTTCGTCAAAAAAGTGAAGGTTCGACAAAACATTTACGTTCATGTTTGACAAAGCATATACGATGAAGTTTTGACACGAAGTGAAGATTTGCACTTCGTCAAAAAAGTGAAGGTTCGACAAAACATTTACGTTCATGTTTGACAAAACATATACGTTCATGTTTGACAAAGCATATACGATGAAGTTTTGACAAAACATTTACGAAGAAGTCTTGACAAAATCATTTACGAAGAAGTCTTGACACGAAGTGAAGATTTGCACTTCGTCAAAAAAGTGAAGGTTCGACAAAACATTTACGTTCATGTTTGACAAAGCATATACGATGAAGTCTTGACACGAAGTGAAGATTTGCACTTCGTCAAAAAGTGAAGGTTCGACAAAACATTTACGTTCATGTTTGACAAAGCATATACGATGAAGTTTTGACACGAAGTGAAGATTTGCACTTCGTCAAAAAAGTGAAGTTCGACAAAACATTTACGTTCATGTTTGACAAAGCATATACGATGAAGTTTCGACAAAACATATACGTTCATGTTTGACAAAGCATATACGATGAAGTTTTGACACGAAGTGAAGATTTGCACTTCGTCAAAAAAGTGAAGGTTCGACAAAACATATACGTTCATGTTTGACAAAGCATATACGATGAAGTTTTGACAAAACATTTACGATGAAGTCTTGACAAATCATATACGAAGAAGTCATGACAAAACATTTACGAAGAAGTCTTGACAAATCATTTACGAAGAAGTCTTGACACGAAGTGAAGATTTGCACTTCGTCAAAAAAGTGAAGGTTCGACAAAACATTTACGTTCATGTTTGACAAAACATATACGTTCATGTTTGACAAAGCATATACGATGAAGTTTTGACACGAAGTGAAGATTGCACTTCGTCAAAAAAGTGAAGGTTCGACAAAACATTTACGTTAATGTTTGACAAAGCATATACGATGAAGTTTTGACACGAAGTGAAGATTTGCACTTCGTCAAAAAAGTGAAGGTTCGACAAAACATTTACGTTCATGTTTGACAAAGCATATACGATGAAGTTTCGACAAAACATATACGTTCATGTTTGACAAAGCATATACGATGAAGTTTCGACAAAACATATACGTTCATGTTTGACAAAGCATATACGATGAAGTTTTGACAAAACATTTACGATGAAGTCTTGACAAATCATATACGAAGAAGTCATGACAAAACATTTACGAAGAAGTCTTGACAAATCATTTACGAAGAAGTCTTGACACGAAGTGAAGATTTGCACTTCGTCAAAAAAGTGAAGGTTCGACAAAACATTTACGTTCATGTTTGACAAAACATATACGTTCATGTTTGACAAAGCATATACGATGAAGTTTTGACAGAAGTGAAGATTTGCACTTCGTCAAAAAGTGAAGGTTCGACAAAACATTTACGTTCATGTTTGACAAAGCATATACGATGAAGTTTCGACAAAACATATACGTTCATGTTTGACAAAGCATATACGATGAAGTTTTGACAAAACATTTACGATGAAGTCATGACAAAACATTTACGAAGAAGTCTTGACAAATCATTTACGAAGAAGTCTTGACAAAACATATACGATGAAGTTTTGACACGAAGTGAAGATTTGCACTTCGTCAAAAAAGTGAAGGTTCGACAAAACATATACGTTCATGTTTGACAAAGCATATACGAAGAAGTCTTGACAAAACATATTCGAAGAAGTCATGACAAAACATATACGCTCATGTTTGACAAAACATATACGAAGAAATCATGACAAAACATTTACGCTCATTACGATGAAGAAGTCATGAAAATTCATGAGGTGAGAAAAGAGGTGAGAAAAGAGGTGAGATCTCACCTCTTCACCTAAACATTATTTTTGGGTCATTTACGTTCATTACGAAGAAGTCATGACAAAACCTATACGAAGAAATCATGACAAAACATTTACGATGAAGAAGTCATGACAAAGCATATACGATGAAGTTTCGACAAATCATTTACGTTCATGTTTGACAAAGCATATACGATGAAATCATGACAAAACATATACGAAGAAGTTTCGACAAAACATGTACGATGAAATCATGACAAAACATATACGATGAAGTTTTGACAAAACATATACGAAGAAGTCATGACAAAACATAAACGAAGAAGTCATGACAAAACATTTACGATGAAGAAGTCATGACAAAACATAAACGAAGAAATCATGACAAAACATTTACGATGAAGAAGTCATGACAAAGCATAAACGAAGAAATCATGACAAATCATTTACGTTCATTACGATGAAGAAGTCATGACAAAACATGTACGTTCATGTTTGACAAAACATTTACGATGAAGAAATCATGACAAAACATAAACGAAGAAATCATGACAAATCATTTACATTCATTACGATGAAGAAGTCATGACAAAACATGTACGTTCATGTTTGACAAAACATTTACGATGAAGTTTCGACAAAACATTTACACTCATTACGATGAAGAAGTCATGACAAATCATTTACGTTCATTACGATGAAGAAGTCTTGACAAAACATTTACGCTCATGTTTGACAAAACATTTACACTCATTACGATGAAGAAGTCATGACAAAACATATACGCTCATGTTTGACAAAACATATACGCTCATTACGATGAAGAAATCATGACAAAACATTTACGATGAAGTAGTGACAAAACATATACGATGAAGAAGTCTTGACAAAACATTTACGCTCATGTTTGACAAAGCATATACGTTCATTACGATGAAGAAGTCATGACAAAGCATATACGATGAAATCATGACAAAACATAAACGAAGAAATCATGACAAAACATTTCCGATGAAGAAATCATGAAAATTCAATGAGGTGAGAAAAGAGGTGAGATCTCACCTCTTCACCTAAACATTATTTTTGGGTCATTTACGCTCATTACGAAGAAATCATGACAAAACATATACGAAGAAATCATGACAAAATATAAACGTTCATTCCGATGAAGAAATCATGAAAATTCAATGAGGTGAGAAAAGAGGTGAGATCTCACCTCTTCACCTAAAATATATTTTTGTCTGATTTACGCTCATTACGATGAAGAAATCATGACAAAACATTTACGAAGAAGAAATCATGACAAAGCATATACGCTCATTACGATGAAGAAATCATGACAAAACATTTACGATGAAGAAGTCTTGACAAAGCATATACGTTCATGTTTGACACATTCATTTACACTCATTACGATGAAGAAATCATGACAAAACATATACAATGAAGAAATCATGAGATTAGAAATGAGATTAGAAATGAGGTTAGATCTAACCATCTACCCTAAACATTATTTTTAGTCGTTTACGTTCATTACGATGAAGAAGTTTCGACACATTCATTTACGCTCATTACGATAAAATCATCATGACAAAACATATACGTTCATTACGATGAAGAAATCATGAAAATTCAATGAGGTGAGAAAAGAGGTGAGATCTAACCATCTACCCTAAACATTATTTTTGGATCATTTACACTCATTCCGATGAAGAAGTTTCGACAAAACATTAACGATAAAATCATCATGACAAAACATTAACGTTCATTACGATGAAGTGTTCTGATGAAGTCATAACTGCCTTCCTCCTGTGTTGTTGTCTAAATGTCATGTTGTCTCATTTTTTCAGAGAAGTTAAATGACCTGGTAGCACATGGTAACATGGTAGCACCTTCAGTTCTTCAAAAATAATTAATTATTGAATGACCTAAAAACCATTAATGAAAACATTATTTTTGGATCATTTACACTCATTACGATGAAGAAGTTTCGACAAAACATTAACGTTCATTACGATGAAGAAGTTTTGACAAAACATATACGTTCATTACGATGAAGAAATCATGAAAATTCAATGAGGTGAGAAAAGAGGTGAGATCTCACCTCTTCACCTAAACATTATTTTTGGGTCATTTACGCTCATTACGATGAAGAAATCATGACAAAACATTTACGAAGAAGTTTTGACAAAACATATACGTTCATTACGATGAAGAAATCATGACAAAACATTTACGAAGAAGTTTTGACAAAACATATACGTTCATTACGATGAAGTTTATTTCCTGCTGTGTTGTCAAAATGTCATGTTGTCACACTTTTTCAGAGAAGTTAAATGACCGAGTGACACATGGTGACGTAGTGACACCTTCAGTTCTTCAAAAATAAGTCATAACTGCCTTCCTCCTGTGTTGTTGTCTAAATGTCATGTTGTCTCATTTTTTCAGAGAAGTTAAATGACCGAGTGACACATGGTGACGTAGTGACACCTTCAGTTCTTCAAAAATAAGTCATAACTGCCTTCCTCCTGTGTTGTTGTCAAAATGTCATGAGTTAAATTACCTGGTGACCGAGTGACACCTTCAGTTCTTCAAAAATAAGTCATAACTGCCTTCCTCCTGTGTTGTTGTCTAAATGTCATGTTGTCTCATTTTTTCAGAGAAGTTAAATGACCTGGTGACACATGGTGACGTAGTGACACCTTCAGTTCTTCAAAAATAATTAATTATTGAATAACCTGAAACCATGAACGTAAACATTATTTTTGGATCATTTACGCTCATTACGATGAAGTTTTGACACGAAGTGAAGAATTGCACTTCGTCAAAAAAGTGAAGGTTCCCGACGGTTTCAAACCGCCATACTTTACATTTTGTACAAAAATATTGTGAGTAAATGAACTCATTATTTTTTGCATCATGACAAAACATATACGAAGAAATCATGACAAAACATTTACGCTCATTACGATGAAGAAGTCATGAAAATTCATGAGGTGAGAAAAGAGGTGAGAAAAGAGGTGAGATCTCACCTCTTCACCTAAACATTATTTTTGGGTCATTTACGTTCATTACGAAGAAATCATGACAAAACCTATACGAAGAAATCATGACAAAACATTTACGATGAAGAAGTCATGACAAAGCATATACGATGAAGTTTCGACAAATCATTTACGTTCATGTTTGACAAAGCATATACGATGAAATCATGACAAAACATTTACGATGAAATCATGACAAACATTTACGAAGAAATCATGACAAAACATTTACGATGAAGTCATGACAAAACATATACGAAGAAGTTTCGACAAAACATGTACGATGAAATCATGACAAAACATATACGATGAAGTTTTGACAAAACATATACGAAGAAGTCATGACAAAACATAAACGAAGAAGTCATGACAAAACATAAACGAAGAAATCATGACAAAACATAAACGAAGAAATCATGACAAAACATTTACGATGAAGAAGTCATGACAAAGCATAAACGAAGAAATCATGACAAATCATTTACGTTCATTACGATGAAGAAATCATGACAAAACATGTACGTTCATGTTTGACAAAGCATATACGATGAAGTTTTGACAAAACATTTACGATGAAGTCTTGACAAATCATTTACGAAGAAGTCTTGACACGAAGTGAAGATTTGCACTTCGTCAAAAAAGTGAAGGTTCGACAAAACATTTACGTTCATGTTTGACAAAGCATATACGATGAAGTTTTGACACGAAGTGAAGATTTGCACTTCGTCAAAAAAGTGAAGGTTCGACAAAACATTTACGTTCATGTTTGACAAAGCATATACGATGAAGTTTCGACAAAACATATACGTTCATGTTTGACAAAGCATATACGATGAAGTTTTGACACGAAGTGAAGATTTGCACTTCGTCAAAAAAGTGAAGGTTCGACAAAACATTTACGTTCATGTTTGACAAAGCATATACGATGAAGTTTTGACACGAAGTGAAGATTTGCACTTCGTCAAAAAAGTGAAGGTTCGACAAAACATTTACGTTCATGTTTGACAAAACATATACGTTCATGTTTGACAAAGCATATACGATGAAGTTTTGACAAAACATTTACGAAGAAGTCTTGACAAATCATTTACGAAGAAGTCTTTACACGAAGTGAAGATTTGCACTTCGTCAAAAAAGTGAAGGTTCGACAAAACATATACGTTCATGTTTGACAAAGCATATACGATGAAGTTTTGACACGAAGTGAAGATTTGCACTTCGTCAAAAAAGTGAAGGTTCGACAAAACATTTACGTTAATGTTTGACAAAGCATATACGATGAAGTTTTGACACGAAGTGAAGATTTGCACTTCGTCAAAAAAGTGAAGGTTCGACAAAACATATACGTTCATGTTTGACAAAGCATATACGATGAAGTTTTGACAAAACATTTACGATGAAGTCTTGACAAATCATATACGAAGAAGTCATGACAAAACATTTACGAAGAAGTCTTGACACGAAGTGAAGATTTGCACTTCGTCAAAAAAGTGAAGGTTCGACAAAACATTTACGTTCATGTTTGACAAAGCATATACGATGAAGTTTTGACACGAAGTGAAGATTTGCACTTCGTCAAAAAAGTGAAGGTTCGACAAAACATTTACGTTAATGTTTGACAAAGCATATACGATGAAGTTTTGACACGAAGTGAAGATTTGCACTTCGTCAAAAAAGTGAAGGTTCGACAAAACATTTACGTTCATGTTTGACAAAACATATACGTTCATGTTTGACAAAGCATATACGATGAAGTTTTGACAAATCATTTACGAAGAAGTCTTGACAAATCATTTACGAAGAAGTCTTGACACTAAGTGAAGATTTGCACTTCGTCAAAAAAGTGAAGGTTCGACAAAACATTTACGTTCATGTTTGACAAAGCATATACGATGAAGTTTTGACACGAAGTGAAGATTTGCACTTCGTCAAAAAAGTGAAGGTTCGACAAAACATTTACGTTAATGTTTGACAAAGCATATACGATGAAGTTTTGACACGAAGTGAAGATTTGCACTTCGTCAAAAAAGTGAAGGTTCGACAAAACATTTACGTTCATGTTTGACAAAGCATATACGATGAAGTTTCGACAAAACATTTACGTTCATGTTTGACAAAGCATATACGATGAAGTTTTGACACGAAGTGAAGATTTGCACTTCGTCAAAAAAGTGAAGGTTCGACAAAACATTTACGTTCATGTTTGACAAAGCATATACGATGAAGTTTCGACAAAACATATACGTTCATGTTTGACAAAGCATATACGATGAAGTTTTGACACGAAGTGAAGATTTGCACTTCGTCAAAAAAGTGAAGGTTCGACAAAACATATACGTTCATGTTTGACAAAGCATATACGATGAAGTTTTGACAAAACATTTACGATGAAGTCTTGACAAATCATATACGAAGAAGTCATGACAAAACATTTACGAAGAAGTCTTGACAAATCATTTACGAAGAAGTCTTGACACGAAGTGAAGATTTGCACTTCGTCAAAAAAGTGAAGGTTCGACAAAACATTTACGTTCATGTTTGACAAAACATATACGTTCATGTTTGACAAAGCATATACGATGAAGTTTTGACACGAAGTGAAGATTTGCACTTCGTCAAAAAAGTGAAGGTTCGACAAAACATTTACGTTAATGTTTGACAAAGCATATACGATGAAGTTTTGACACGAAGTGAAGATTTGCACTTCGTCAAAAAAGTGAAGGTTCGACAAAACATTTACGTTCATGTTTGACAAAGCATATACGATGAAGTTTCGACAAAACATATACGTTCATGTTTGACAAAGCATATACGATGAAGTTTCGACAAAACATATACGTTCATGTTTGACAAAGCATATACGATGAAGTTTTGACAAAACATTTACGATGAAGTCTTGACAAATCATATACGAAGAAGTCATGACAAAACATTTACGAAGAAGTCTTGACAAATCATTTACGAAGAAGTCTTGACACGAAGTGAAGATTTGCACTTCGTCAAAAAAGTGAAGGTTCGACAAAACATTTACGTTCATGTTTGACAAAACATATACGTTCATGTTTGACAAAGCATATACGATGAAGTTTTGACACGAAGTGAAGATTTGCACTTCGTCAAAAAGTGAAGGTTCGACAAAACATTTACGTTAATGTTTGACAAAGCATATACGATGAAGTTTTGACACGAAGTGAAGATTTGCACTTCGTCAAAAAAGTGAAGGTTCGACAAAACATTTACGTTCATGTTTGACAAAACATATACGATGAAGTTTTGACAAAACATATACGTTCATGTTTGACAAAGCATATACGATGAAGTTTTGACACGAAGTGAAGATTTGCACTTCGTCAAAAAAGTGAAGGTTCGACAAAACATATACGTTCATGTTTGACAAAGCATATACGATGAAGTTTCGACAAAACATATACGTTCATGTTTGACAAAGCATATACGATGAAGTTTTGACACGAAGTGAAGATTTGCACTTCGTCAAAAAAGTGAAGGTTCGACAAAACATATACGTTCATGTTTGACAAAGCATATACGATGAAGTTTTGACAAAACATTTACGATGAAGTCTTGACAAATCATATACGAAGAAGTCAGGACAAAACCTTTACGAAGAAGTCTTGACAAATCATTTACGAAGAAGTCTTGACACGAAGTGAAGATTTGCACTTCGTCAAAAAAGTGAAGGTTCGACAAAACATTTACGTTCATGTTTGACAAAGCATATACGATGAAGTTTTGACACGAAGTGAAGATTTGCACTTCGTCAAAAAAGTGAAGGTTCGACAAAACATTTACGTTCATGTTTGACAAAGCATATACGATGAAGTTTTGACACGAAGTGAAGATTTGCACTTCGTCAAAAAAGTGAAGTTTCGACAAAACATATACGTTCATGTTTGACAAAGCATATACGATGAAGTTTTGACACGAAGTGAAGATTTGCACTTCGTCAAAAAAGTGAAGGTTCGACAAAACATTTACGTTCATGTTTGACAAAGCATATACGATGAAGTTTCGACAAAACATATACGTTCATGTTTGACAAAGCATATACGATGAAGTTTTGACAAAACATTTACGATGAAGTCTTGACAAATCATATACGAAGAAGTCATGACAAAACATTTACGAAGAAGTCTTGACAAATCATTTACGAAGAAGTCTTGACACGAAGTGAAGATTTGCACTTCGTCAAAAAAGTGAAGGTTCGACAAAACATTTACGTTCATGTTTGACAAAGCATATACGAAGAAGTCTTGACAAAACATATACGATGAAGTTTTGACACGAAGTGAAGATTTGCACTTCGTCAAAAAAGTGAAGGTTCGACAAAACATTTACGTTCATGTTTGACAAAGCATATACGATGAAGTTTTGACACGAAGTGAAGATTTGCACTTCGTCAAAAAAGTGAAGTTTCGACAAAACATATACGTTCATGTTTGACAAAGCATATACGATGAAGTTTTGACACGAAGTGAAGATTTGCACTTCGTCAAAAAAGTGAAGGTTCGACAAAACATTTACGTTCATGTTTGACAAAGCATATACGATGAAGTTTTGACACGAAGTGAAGATTTGCACTTCGTCAAAAAAGTGAAGGTTCGACAAAACATTTACGTTCATGTTTGACAAAGCATATACGATGAAGTTTTGACACGAAGTGAAGATTTGCACTTCGTCAAAAAAGTGAAGGTTCGACAAAACATTTACGTTCATGTTTGACAAAGCATATACGATGAAGTTTTGACACGAAGTGAAGATTTGCACTTCGTCAAAAAAGTGAAGTTTCGACAAAACATTTACGTTCATGTTTGACAAAGCATATACGATGAAGTTTTGACACGAAGTGAAGATTTGCACTTCGTCAAAAAAGTGAAGGTTCGACAAAACATTTACGTTCATGTTTGACAAAGCATATACGATGAAGTTTCGACAAAACATATACGTTCATGTTTGACAAAGCATATACGATGAAGTTTTGACAAAACATTTACGATGAAGTCTTGACAAATCATATACGAAGAAGTCATGACAAAACATTTACGAAGAAGTCTTGACAAATCATTTACGAAGAAGTCTTGACACGAAGTGAAGATTTGCACTTCGTCAAAAAAGTGAAGGTTCGACAAAACATTTACGTTCATGTTTGACAAAGCATATACGAAGAAGGCTTGACAAAACATATACGATGAAGTTTTGACACGAAGTGAAGATTTGCACTTCGTCAAAAAAGTGAAGGTTCGACAAAACATTTACGTTCATGTTTGACAAAGCATATACGATGAAGTTTCGACAAAACATATACGTTCATGTTTGACAAAGCATATACGATGAAGTTTTGACAAAACATTTACGATGAAGTCTTGACAAATCATATACGAAGAAGTCATGACAAAACATTTACGAAGAAGTCTTGACAAATCATTTACGAAGAAGTCTTGACACGAAGTGAAGATTTGCACTTCGTCAAAAAAGTGAAGGTTCGACAAAACATTTACGTTCATGTTTGACAAAGCATATACGATGAAGTTTTGACACGAAGTGAAGATTTGCACTTCGTCAAAAAAGTGAAGGTTCGACAAAACATTTACGTTCATGTTTGACAAAGCATATACGATGAAGTTTTGACACGAAGTGAAGATTTGCACTTCGTCAAAAAAGTGAAGTTCGACAAAACATATACGTTCATGTTTGACAAAGCATATACGATGAAGTTTTGACACGAAGTGAAGATTTGCACTTCGTCAAAAAAGTGAAGTTCGACAAAACATTTACGTTCATGTTTGACAAAGCATATACGATGAAGTTTCGACAAAACATTACGTTCAGAAGTTTGACAAAGCATATACGATGAAGTTGACAAAACATTTACGATGAAGTCTTTGACAAATCATATACGAAGAAGTCATGACAAAACATTTACGAAGAAGTCTTGACACGAAGTGAAGATTTGCATTTCGTCAAAAAAGTGAAGGTTCGACAAAACATTTACGTTCATGTTTGACAAAACATATACGTTCATGTTTTGACAAAGCATATACGAAGAAGTCTTGACAAAACATATACGATGAAGTTTTGACACGAAGTGAAGATTTGCATTTCGTCAAAAAAGTGAAGGTTTCGACAAAACATTTACGTTCATGTTTGACAAAGCATATACGATGAAGTTTTGACACGAAGTGAAGATTTGCACTTCGTCAAAAAGTGAAGGTTCGACAAAACATTTACGTTCATGTTTGACAAAGCATATACGATGAAGTTTCGACAAAACATATACGTTCATGTTTGACAAAGCATATACGATGAAGTTTTGACACGAAGTGAAGATTTGCACTTCGTCAAAAAACGTGAAGGTTCGACAAAACATTTACGTTCATGTTTGACAAAGCATATACGATGAAGTTTCGACAAAACATATACGTTCATGTTTGACAAAGCATATACGATGAAGTTTTGACACGAAGTGAAGATTTGCACTTCGTCAAAAAGTGAAGGTTCGACAAAACATTTACGTTCATGTTTGACAAAGCATATACGATGAAGTTTCGACAAAACATATACGTTCATGTTTGACAAAGCATATACGATGAAGTTTTGACAAAACATTTACGATGAAGTCTTGACAAATCATATACGAAGAAGTCATGACAAAACATTTACGAAGAAGTTTGACACGAAGTGAAGATTTTGCACTTCGTCAAAAAAGTGAAGGTTCGACAAAACATTTACGTTCATGTTTGACAAAACATATACGTTCATGTTGACAAAAGCATATACGAAGAAGTCTTGACAAAAATATACGATGAAGTTTTGACACGAAGTGAAGATTTGCATTTCGTCAAAAAAGTGAAGTTCGACAAAACATTTACGTTCATGTTTGACAAAGCAATCGATGAAGTTTTGACACGAAGTGAAGATTTGCACTTCGTCAAAAAAGTGAAGGTTCGACAAAACATTTACGTTCATGTTTGACAAAGCATATACGATGAAGTTTCGACAAAACATATACGTTCATGTTTGACAAAGCATATACGATGAAGTTTTGACACGAAGTGAAGATTTGCACTTCGTCCAAAAACGTGAAGGTTCGACAAAACATTTACGTTCATGTTTGACAAAGCATATACGATGAAGTTTCGACAAAACATATACGTTCATGTTTGACAAAGCATATACGATGAAGTTTTGACACGAAGTGAAGATTTGCACTTCGTCAAAAAAGTGAAGGTTCGACAAAACATATACGTTCATGTTTGACAAAGCATATACGATGAAGTTTTGACAAAACATTTACGATGAAGTTTTGACAAATCATTTACGAAGAAGTCTTGACAAATCATTTACGAAGAAGTCTTGACACGAAGTGAAGATTTGCACTTCGTCAAAAAAGTGAAGGTTCGACAAAACATTTACGTTCATGTTTGACAAAGCATATACGATGAAGTTTTGACACGAAGTGAAGATTTGCACTTCGTCAAAAAAGTGAAGGTTCAAAAACATTTACGTTCATGTTTGACAAAGCATATACGATGAAGTTTTGACACGAAGTGAAGATTTGCACTTCGTCAAAAAAGTGAAGGTTCGACAAAACATTTACGTTCATGTTTGACAAAGCATATACGATGAAGTTTCGACAAACATTACGTTCATGTTTGACAAAGCATATACGATGAAGTTTTGACACGAAGTGAAGATTTGCACTTCGTCAAAAAAGTGAAGGTTCGACAAAACATTTACGTTCATGTTTGACAAAGCATATACGATGAAGTTTCGACAAAACATATACGTTCATGTTTGACAAAGCATATACGAAGAAGTTTTGACACGAAGTGAAGATTTGCACTTCGTCAAAAAAGTGAAGGTTCGACAAAACATATACGTTCATGTTTGACAAGCATATACGATGAAGTTTTGACAAAACATTTACGATGAAGTCTTGACAAATCATATACGAAGGTCATGACAAAACATTTACGAAGAAGTCTTGACAAATCATTTACGAAGAAGTCTGACACGAAGTGAAGATTTGCACTTCGTCAAAAAAGTGAAGGTTCGACAAAACATTTACGTTCATGTTTGACAAAACATATACGTTCATGTTTGACAAAGCATATACGATGAAGTTTTGACACGAAGTGAAGATTTGCACTTCGTCAAAAAGTGAAGGTTCGACAAAACATTTACGTTCATGTTTGACAAAGCATATACGATGAAGTTTTGACACGAAGTGAAGATTTGCACTTCGTCAAAAAAGTGAAGGTTCGACAAAACATTTACGTTCATGTTTGACAAAGCATATACGATGAAGTTTCGACAAAACATATACGTTCATGTTTGACAAAGCATATACGATGAAGTTCGACAAAACATATACGTTCATGTTTGACAAAGCATATACGATGAAGTTTTGACAAAACATTTACGATGAAGTCTTGACAAAATCATATACGAAGAAGTCATGACAAAACATTTACGAAGAAGTCTTGACAAATCATTTACGAAGAAGTCTTGACACGAAGTGAAGATTTGCACTTCGTCAAAAAAGTGAAGGTTCGACAAAACATTTACGTTCATGTTTGACAAAACATATACGTTCATGTTTGACAAAGCATATACGATGAAGTTTTGACACGAAGTGAAGATTTGCACTTCGTCAAAAAAGTGAAGGTTCGACAAAACATTTACGTTAATGTTTGACAAAGCATATACGATGAAGTTTTGACACGAAGTGAAGATTTGCACTTCGTCAAAAAAGTGAAGGTTCGACAAAACATTTACGTTCATGTTTGACAAAGCATATACGATGAAGTTTCGACAAAACATATACGTTCATGTTTGACAAAGCATATACGATGAAGTTTTGACACGAAGTGAAGATTTGCACTTCGTCAAAAAGTTGAAGGTTCGACAAAACATATACGTTCATGTTTGACAAAGCATATACGATGAAGTTTTGACAAAACATTACGATGAAGTCTTGACAAATCATATACGAAGAAGTCATGACAAAACCTTTACGAAGAAGTCTTGACAAATCATTTACGAAGAAGTCTTGACACGAAGTGAAGATTTGCACTTCGTCAAAAAAGTGAAGGTTCGACAAAACATTTACGTTCATGTTTGACAAAGCATATACGATGAAGTTTTGACACGAAGTGAAGATTTGCACTTCGTCAAAAAAGTGAAGGTTCGACAAAACATTTACGTTCATGTTTGACAAAGCATATACGATGAAGTTTTGACACGAAGTGAAGATTTGCACTTCGTCAAAAAAGTGAAGTTTCGACAAAACATATACGTTCATGTTTGACAAAGCATATACGATGAAGTTTTGACACGAAGTGAAGATTTGCACTTCGTCAAAAAAGTGAAGGTTCGACAAAACATTTACGTTCATGTTTGACAAAGCATATACGATGAAGTTTCGACAAAACATATACGTTCATGTTTGACAAAGCATATACGATGAAGTTTTGACAAAACATTTACGATGAAGTCTTGACAAATCATATACGAAGAAGTCATGACAAAACATTTACGAAGAAGTCTTGACACGAAGTGAAGATTTGCACTTCGTCAAAAAAGTGAAGGTTCGACAAAACATTTACGTTCATGTTTGACAAAACATATACGTTCATGTTTGACAAAGCATATACGAAGAAGTCTTGACAAAACATATACGATGAAGTTTTGACACGAAGTGAAGATTTGCATTTCGTCAAAAAAGTGAAGGTTCGACAAAACATTTACGTTCATGTTTGACAAAGCATATACGATGAAGTTTTGACACGAAGTGAAGATTTGCACTTCGTCAAAAAAGTGAAGGTTCGACAAAACATTTACGTTCATGTTTGACAAAGCATATACGATGAAGTTTCGACAAAACATATACGTTCATGTTTGACAAAGCATATACGATGAAGTTTTGACACGAAGTGAAGATTTGCACTTCGTCAAAAAAGTGAAGGTTCGACAAAACATATACGTTCATGTTTGACAAAGCATATACGAAGAAGTCTTGACAAAACATATTCGAAGAAGTCATGACAAAACATATACGCTCATGTTTGACAAAACATATACGAAGAAATCATGACAAAACATTTACGCTCATTACGATGAAGAAGTCATGAAAATTCATGAGGTGAGAAAAGAGGTGAGAAAAGAGGTGAGATCTCACCTCTTCACCTAAACATTATTTTTGGGTCATTTACGTTCATTACGAAGAAGTCATGACAAAACCTATACGAAGAAATCATGACAAAACATTTACGCTCATTTCGATGAAGAAGTCATGAAAATTCATGAGGTGAGAAAAGAGGTGAGAAAAGAGGTGAGATCTCACCTCTTCACCTAAACATTATTTTTGGGTCATTTACGTTCATTACGAAGAAGTCATGACAAAACATTTACGAAGAAATCATGAAAATTCATGAGGTGAGAAAAGAGGTGAGATCTCACCTCTTCACCTAAACATTATTTTTGGGTCATTTACGTTCATTACGAAGATGTTATACCATCTAAGAACTTGCGATTTTCATACGGAATCTCTTCTCTCGGTTTTTCGAGGGAAGCAATCATATGAGGAAATTCTTCTAAAAGTTCTTTTGTCTGATTTACATCTAATGAAAAAGTTTAGAAGAATTTTCTTATTCTTTCTGGCTTATTTTTGTTTTTCCAGTACTCCCGCTCTAATGGTCCCAGATGTGTTGACTTTGACTCTCTCAAGTTCTTAGATGGTATAACATCTTCAACGCCTCCTTCATAATCTTGACAAAGCATATACGAAGAAGTCTTGACAAAGCATATACGAAGAAGTCATGACAAAACATTTACGATGAAGTCATGACAAAACATTTACGAAGAAGTCTTGACAAATCATTTACGAAGAAGTCTTGACAAAACATATACGATGAAGTTTTGACACGAAGTGAAGATTTGCACTTCGTCAAAAAAGTGAAGGTTCGACAAAACATATACGTTCATGTTTGACAAAGCATATACGAAGAAGTCTTGACAAAACATATTCGAAGAAGTCATGACAAAACATATACGCTCATGTTTGACAAAACATATACGAAGAAATCATGACAAAACATTTACGCTCATTACGATGAAGAAGTCATGAAAATTCATGAGGTGAGAAAAGAGGTGAGAAAAGAGGTGAGATCTCACCTCTTCACCTAAACATTATTTTTGGGTCATTTACGTTCATTACGAAGAAGTCATGACAAAACCTATACGAAGAAATCATGACAAAACATTTACGATGAAGAAGTCATGACAAAGCATATACGATGAAGTTTCGACAAATCATTTACGTTCATGTTTGACAAAGCATATACGATGAAATCATGACAAAACATATACGAAGAAGTTTCGACAAAACATGTACGATGAAATCATGACAAACATATACGATGAAGTTTTGACAAAACATATACGAAGAAGTCATGACAAAACATAAACGAAGAAGTCATGACAAAACATTTACGATGAAGAAGTCATGACAAAACATAAACGAAGAAATCATGACAAAACATTTACGATGAAGAAGTCATGACAAAGCATAAACGAAGAAATCATGACAAATCATTTACGTTCATTACGATGAAGAAATCATGACAAAACATGTACGTTCATGTTTGACAAAACATTTACGATGAAGAAATCATGACAAAACATAAACGAAGAAATCATGACAAATCATTTACATTCATTACGATGAAGAAGTCATGACAAAACATGTACGTTCATGTTTGACAAAACATTTACGATGAAGTTTCGACAAAACATTTACACTCATTACGATGAAGAAGTCATGACAAATCATTTACGTTCATTACGATGAAGAAGTCTTGACAAAACATTTACGCTCATGTTTGACAAAACATTTACACTCATTACGATGAAGAAGTCTTGACAAAGCATATACGTTCATTACGATGAAGAAGTCATGACAAAACATATACGCTCATTACGATGAAGAAATCATGACAAAACATTTACGATGAAGTAGTGACAAAACATATACGATGAAGAAGTCTTGACAAAACATTTACGCTCATGTTTGACAAAGCATATACGTTCATTACGATGAAGAAGTCATGACAAAGCATATACGATGAAATCATGACAAAACATAAACGAAGAAATCATGACAAAACATTTCCGATGAAGAAATCATGAAAATTCAATGAGGTGAGAAAAGAGGTGAGATCTCACCTCTTCACCTAAACATTATTTTTGGGTCATTTACGCTCATTACGAAGAAATCATGACAAAACATATACGAAGAAATCATGACAAAATATAAACGTTCATTCCGATGAAGAAATCATGAAAATTCAATGAGGTGAGAAAAGAGGTGAGATCTCACCTCTTCACCTAAAATATATTTTTGTCTGATTTACGCTCATTACGATGAAGAAATCATGACAAAACATTTACGAAGAAGAAATCATGACAAAGCATATACGCTCATTACGATGAAGAAATCATGACAAAACATTTACGATGAAGAAGTCTTGACAAAGCATATACGTTCATGTTTGACACATTCATTTACACTCATTACGATGAAGAAATCATGACAAAACATATACAATGAAGAAATCATGAGATTAGAAATGAGATTAGAAATGAGGTTAGATCTAACCATCTACCCTAAACATTATTTTTAGTCGTTTACGTTCATTACGATGAAGAAGTTTCGACACATTCATTTACGCTCATTACGATAAAATCATCATGACAAAACATATACGTTCATTACGATGAAGAAATCATGAAAATTCAATGAGGTGAGAAAAGAGGTGAGATCTAACCATCTACCCTAAACATTATTTTTGGATCATTTACACTCATTCCGATGAAGAAGTTTCGACAAAACATTAACGATAAAATCATCATGACAAAACATTAACGTTCATTACGATGAAGTGTTCTGATGAAGTCATAACTGCCTTCCTCCTGTGTTGTTGTCTAAATGTCATGTTGTCTCATTTTTTCAGAGAAGTTAAATGACCTGGTAGCACATGGTAACATGGTAGCACCTTCAGTTCTTCAAAAATAATTAATTATTGAATGACCTAAAAACCATTAATGAAAACATTATTTTTGGATCATTTACACTCATTACGATGAAGAAGTTTCGACAAAACATTAACGTTCATTACGATGAAGAAGTTTTGACAAAACATTTACGTTCATGTTTGACAAAGCATATACGATGAAGTTTCGACAAAACATATACGTTCATGTTTGACAAAGCATATACGATGAAGTTTTGACAAAACATTTACGATGAAGTCTTGACAAATCATATACGAAGAAGTCATGACAAAACATTTACGAAGAAGTCTTGACACGAAGTGAAGATTTGCACTTCGTCAAAAAAGTGAAGGTTCGACAAAACATTTACGTTCATGTTTGACAAAACATATACGTTCATGTTTGACAAAGCATATACGAAGAAGTCTTGACAAAACATATACGATGAAGTTTTGACACGAAGTGAAGATTTGCATTTCGTCAAAAAAGTGAAGGTTCGACAAAACATTTACGTTCATGTTTGACAAAGCATATACGATGAAGTTTTGACACGAAGTGAAGATTTGCACTTCGTCAAAAAAGTGAAGGTTCGACAAAACATTTACGTTCATGTTTGACAAAGCATATACGATGAAGTTTCGACAAAACATATACGTTCATGTTTGACAAAGCATATACGATGAAGTTTTGACACGAAGTGAAGATTTGCACTTCGTCAAAAACGTGAAGGTTCGACAAAACATTTACGTTCATGTTTGACAAAGCATATACGATGAAGTTTCGACAAAACATATACGTTCATGTTTGACAAAGCATATACGATGAAGTTTTGACACGAAGTGAAGATTTGCACTTCGTCAAAAAAGTGAAGGTTCGACAAAACATATTACGTTCATGTTGACAAAGCATATACGATGAAGTTTTGACAAAACATTTACGATGAAGTTTTGACAAATCATTTACGAAGAAGTCTTGACAAATCATTTACGAAGAAGTCTTGACACGAAGTGAAGATTTGCACTTCGTCAAAAAAGTGAAGGTTCGACAAAACATTTACGTTCATGTTTTGACAAAGCATATACGATGAAGTTTTGACACGAAGTGAAGATTTGCACTTCGTCAAAAAAGTGAAGGTTCGACAAAACATTTACGTTCATGTTTGACAAAGCATATACGATGAAGTTTTGACACGAAGTGAAGATTTGCACTTCGTCAAAAAAAGTGAAGGTTCGACAAAACATTTACGTTCATGTTTGACAAAGCATATACGATGAAGTTTCGACAAAAACATATACGTTCATGTTTGACAAAGCATATACGATGAAGTTTCGACAAAACATATACGTTCATGTTTGACAAAGCATATACGATGAAGTTTTGACAAAACATTTACGATGAAGTCTTGACAAATCATATACGAAGAAGTCATGACAAAACATTTACGAAGAAGTCTTGACAAATCATTTACGAAGAAGTCTTGACACGAAGTGAAGATTTGCACTTCGTCAAAAAAGTGAAGGTTCGACAAAACATTTACGTTCATGTTTGACAAAACATATACGTTCATGTTTGACAAAGCATATACGATGAAGTTTTGACACGAAGTGAAGATTTGCACTTCGTCAAAAAAGTGAAGGTTCGACAAAACATTTACGTTAATGTTTGACAAAGCATATACGATGAAGTTTTGACACGAAGTGAAGATTTGCACTTCGTCAAAAAAGTGAAGGTTCGACAAAACATTTACGTTCATGTTTGACAAAGCATATACGATGAAGTTTCGACAAAACATATACGTTCATGTTTGACAAAGCATATACGATGAAGTTTTGACACGAAGTGAAGATTTGCACTTCGTCAAAAAAGTGAAGGTTCGACAAAACATATACGTTCATGTTTGACAAAGCATATACGATAAGTTTTGACAAAACATTTACGATGAAGTCTTGACAAATCATAACGAAGAAGTCATGACAAAACTTACGAAGAAGTCTTGACAAATCATTTACGAAGAAGTCTTGACACGAAGTTGAAGATTTGCACTTCGTCAAAAAAGTGAAGGTTCGACAAAACATTTTACGTTCATGTTTGACAAAGCATTATACGATGAAGTTTGACACGAAGTGAAGATTTGCACTTCGTCAAAAAAGTGAAGGTTCGACAAAACATTTACGTTCATGTTTGACAAAGCATATACGATGAAGTTTTGACACGAAGTGAAGATTTGCACTTCGTCAAAAAAGTGAAGTTTCGACAAAACATATACGTTCATGTTTGACAAAGCATATACGATGAAGTTTTAGACACGAAGTGAAGATTTGCACTTCGTCAAAAAAGTGAAGGTTCGACAAACATTACGTTCATGTTTGACAAAGCATATACGATGAAGTTTCGACAAAACATATACGTTCATGTTTGACAAAGCATATACGATGAGTTTTGACAAAACATTTACGATGAAGTCTTGACAAATCATATACGAAGAAGTCATGACAAACATTACGAAGAAGTCTTGACACGAAGTGAAGATTTTGCACTTCGTCAAAAGTGAAGTTCGACAAACATTTACGTTCATGTTTGACAAAACATATACGTTCATGTTTGACAAAGCATATACGAAGAAGTCTTTGACAAAACATATACGATGAAGTTTTGACACGAAGTGAAGATTTGCATTTCGTCAAAAAAGTGAAGGTTCGACAAAACATTTACGTTCATGTTTGACAAAGCATATACGATGAAGTTTTGACACGAAGTGAAGATTTGCACTTCGTCAAAAAAGTGAAGTTCGACAAAACATTTACGTTCATGTTTGACAAAGCATATACGATGAAGTTTCGACAAAACATATACGTTCATGTTTGACAAAGCATATACGATGAAGTTTTGACACGAAGTGAAGATTTGCACTTCGTCAAAAAAGTGAAGGTTCGACAAAACATATACGTTCATGTTTGACAAAGCATATACGAAGAAGTCTTGACAAAACATATTCGAAGAAGTCATGACAAAACATATACGCTCATGTTTGACAAAACATATACGAAGAAATCATGACAAAACATTTACGCTCATTACGATGAAGAAGTCATGAAAATTCATGAGGTGAGAAAAGAGGTGAGAAAAGAGGTGAGATCTCACCTCTTCACCTAAACATTATTTTTGGGTCATTTACGTTCATTACGAAGAAGTCATGACAAAACCTATACGAAGAAATCATGACAAAACATTTACGCTCATTTCGATGAAGAAGTCATGAAAATTCATGAGGTGAGAAAAGAGGTGAGAAAAGAGGTGAGATCTCACCTCTTCACCTAAACATTATTTTTGGGTCATTTACGTTCATTACGAAGAAGTCATGACAAAACATTTACGAAGAAATCATGAAAATTCATGAGGTGAGAAAAGAGGTGAGATCTCACCTCTTCACCTAAACATTATTTTTGGGTCATTTACGTTCATTACGAAGATGTTATACCATCTAAGAACTTGCGATTTCATACGGAATCTCTTCTCTCGGTTTTTCGAGGGAAGCAATCATATGAGGAAATTCTTCTAAAAGTTCTTTTGTCTGATTTACATCTAATGAAAAAGTTTAGAAGAATTTTCTTATTCTTTCTGGCTTATTTTTGTTTTTCCAGTACTCCCGCTCTAATGGTCCCAGATGTGTTGACTTTGACTCTCTCAAGTTCTTAGATGGTATAACATCTTCAACGCCTCCTTCATAATCTTGACAAAGCATATACGAAGAAGTCTTGACAAAGCATATACGAAGAAGTCATGACAAAACATTTACGATGAAGTCATGACAAAACATTTACGAAGAAGTCTTGACAAATCATTTACGAAGAAGTCTTGACAAAACATATACGATGAAGTTTTGACACGAAGTGAAGATTTGCACTTCGTCAAAAAAGTGAAGGTTCGACAAAACATATACGTTCATGTTTGACAAAGCATATACGAAGAAGTCTTGACAAAACATATTCGAAGAAGTCATGACAAAACATATACGCTCATGTTTGACAAAACATATACGAAGAAATCATGACAAAACATTTACGCTCATTACGATGAAGAAGTCATGAAAATTCATGAGGTGAGAAAAGAGGTGAGAAAAGAGGTGAGATCTCACCTCTTCACCTAAACATTATTTTTGGGTCATTTACGTTCATTACGAAGAAGTCATGACAAAACCTATACGAAGAAATCATGACAAAACATTTACGATGAAGAAGTCATGACAAAGCATATACGATGAAGTTTCGACAAATCATTTACGTTCATGTTTGACAAAGCATATACGATGAAATCATGACAAAACATATACGAAGAAGTTTCGACAAAACATGTACGATGAAATCATGACAAAACATATACGATGAAGTTTTGACAAAACATATACGAAGAAGTCATGACAAAACATAAACGAAGAAGTCATGACAAAACATTTACGATGAAGAAGTCATGACAAAACATAAACGAAGAAATCATGACAAAACATTTACGATGAAGAAGTCATGACAAAGCATAAACGAAGAAATCATGACAAATCATTTACGTTCATTACGATGAAGAAATCATGACAAAACATGTACGTTCATGTTTGACAAAACATTTACGATGAAGAAATCATGACAAAACATAAACGAAGAAATCATGACAAATCATTTACATTCATTACGATGAAGAAGTCATGACAAAACATGTACGTTCATGTTTGACAAAACATTTACGATGAAGTTTCGACAAAACATTTACACTCATTACGATGAAGAAGTCATGACAAATCATTTACGTTCATTACGATGAAGAAGTCTTGACAAAACATTTACGCTCATGTTTGACAAAACATTTACACTCATTACGATGAAGAAGTCTTGACAAAGCATATACGTTCATTACGATGAAGAAGTCATGACAAAACATATACGCTCATTACGATGAAGAAATCATGACAAAACATTTACGATGAAGTAGTGACAAAACATATACGATGAAGAAGTCTTGACAAAACATTTACGCTCATGTTTGACAAAGCATATACGTTCATTACGATGAAGAAGTCATGACAAAGCATATACGATGAAATCATGACAAAACATAAACGAAGAAATCATGACAAAACATTTCCGATGAAGAAATCATGAAAATTCAATGAGGTGAGAAAAGAGGTGAGATCTCACCTCTTCACCTAAACATTATTTTTGGGTCATTTACGCTCATTACGAAGAAATCATGACAAAACATATACGAAGAAATCATGACAAAATATAAACGTTCATTCCGATGAAGAAATCATGAAAATTCAATGAGGTGAGAAAAGAGGTGAGATCTCACCTCTTCACCTAAAATATATTTTTGTCTGATTTACGCTCATTACGATGAAGAAATCATGACAAAACATTTACGAAGAAGAAATCATGACAAAGCATATACGCTCATTACGATGAAGAAATCATGACAAAACATTTACGATGAAGAAGTCTTGACAAAGCATATACGTTCATGTTTGACACATTCATTTACACTCATTACGATGAAGAAATCATGACAAAACATATACAATGAAGAAATCATGAGATTAGAAATGAGATTAGAAATGAGGTTAGATCTAACCATCTACCCTAAACATTATTTTTAGTCGTTTACGTTCATTACGATGAAGAAGTTTCGACACATTCATTTACGCTCATTACGATAAAATCATCATGACAAAACATATACGTTCATTACGATGAAGAAATCATGAAAATTCAATGAGGTGAGAAAAGAGGTGAGATCTAACCATCTACCCTAAACATTATTTTTGGATCATTTACACTCATTCCGATGAAGAAGTTTCGACAAAACATTAACGATAAAATCATCATGACAAAACATTAACGTTCATTACGATGAAGTGTTCTGATGAAGTCATAACTGCCTTCCTCCTGTGTTGTTGTCTAAATGTCATGTTGTCTCATTTTTTCAGAGAAGTTAAATGACCTGGTAGCACATGGTAACATGGTAGCACCTTCAGTTCTTCAAAAATAATTAATTATTGAATGACCTAAAAACCATTAATGAAAACATTATTTTTGGATCATTTACACTCATTACGATGAAGAAGTTTCGACAAAACATTAACGTTCATTACGATGAAGAAGTTTTGACAAAACATATACGTTCATTACGATGAAGAAATCATGAAAATTCAATGAGGTGAGAAAAGAGGTGAGATCTCACCTCTTCACCTAAACATTATTTTTGGGTCATTTACGCTCATTACGATGAAGAAATCATGACAAAACATTTACGAAGAAATCATGACAAAACATTTACGAAGAAGTTTTGACAAAACATATACGTTCATTACGATGAAGAAATCATGACAAAACATTTACGAAGAAGTTTTGACAAAACATATACGTTCATTACGATGAAGTTTATTTCCTGCTGTGTTGTCAAAATGTCATGTTGTCACACTTTTTCAGAGAAGTTAAATGACCGAGTGACACATGGTGACGTAGTGACACCTTCAGTTCTTCAAAAATAAGTCATAACTGCCTTCCTCCTGTGTTGTTGTCTAAATGTCATGTTGTCTCATTTTTTCAGAGAAGTTAAATGACCGAGTGACACATGGTGACGTAGTGACACCTTCAGTTCTTCAAAAATAAGTCATAACTGCCTTCCTCCTGTGTTGTTGTCAAAATGTCATGAGTTAAATTACCTGGTGACCGAGTGACACCTTCAGTTCTTCAAAAATAAGTCATAACTGCCTTCCTCCTGTGTTGTTGTCTAAATGTCATGTTGTCTCATTTTTTCAGAGAAGTTAAATGACCTGGTGACACATGGTGACGTAGTGACACCTTCAGTTCTTCAAAAATAATTAATTATTGAATAACCTGAAACCATGAACGTAAACATTATTTTTGGATCATTTACGCTCATTACGATGAAGTTTTGACACGAAGTGAAGAATTGCACTTCGTCAAAAAAGTGAAGGTTCCCGACGGTTTCAAACCGCCATACTTTACATTTTGTACAAAAATATTGTGAGTAAATGAACTCATTATTTTTTGCATCATGACAAAACATATACGAAGAAATCATGACAAAACATTTACGCTCATTACGATGAAGAAGTCATGAAAATTCATGAGGTGAGAAAAGAGGTGAGAAAAGAGGTGAGATCTCACCTCTTCACCTAAACATTATTTTTGGGTCATTTACGTTCATTACGAAGAAATCATGACAAAACCTATACGAAGAAATCATGACAAAACATTTACGATGAAGAAGTCATGACAAAGCATATACGATGAAGTTTCGACAAATCATTTACGTTCATCATGTTTGACAAACATTACGATGAAATCATGACAAAACATTTACGATGAAACATGACAAAACATTACGAAAAATCATGACAAAACATTTACGATGAAGTCATGACAAAACATATACGAAGAAGTTTCGACAAAACATGTACGATGAAATCATGACAAAAACATAACGAGAAAGTTTGACAAAACATATAACGAAGAAAAGTCATGACAAAACATAAACGAAGAATCATGACAAACATAAACGAAGAAAATCATGACAAAACATAAACGAAGAAATCATGACAAAACATTTACGATGAAGAAGTCATGACAAAGCATAAACGAAGAAGTCATGACAAAACATAAACGAAGAAATCATGACAAAACATGTACGTTCATGTTTGACAAAGCATATACGATGAAGTTTTGACAAAACATTTACGATGAAGTCTTGACAAATCATATACGAAGAAGTCATGACAAAACATTTACGAAGAAGTCTTGACAAATCATTTACGAAGAAGTCTTGACACGAAGTGAAGATTTGCACTTCGTCAAAAAAGTGAAGGTTCGACAAAACATTTACGTTCATGTTTGACAAAGCATATACGATGAAGTTTTTGACACGAAGTGAAGATTTGCACTTCGTCAAAAAAGTGAAGGTTCGACAAAACATTTACGTTCATGTTTGACAAAGCATATACGATGAAGTTTCGACAAAACATATACGTTCATGTTTGACAAAGCATATACGATGAAGTTTTGACACGAAGTGAAGATTTGCACTTCGTCAAAAAAGTGAAGGTTCGACAAAACATTTACGTTCATGTTTGACAAAGCATATACGATGAAGTTTTGACACGAAGTGAAGATTTGCACTTCGTCAAAAAAGTGAAGGTTCGACAAAACATTTACGTTCATGTTTGACAAAACATATACGTTCATGTTTGACAAAGCATATACGATGAAGTTTTGACAAAACATTTACGAAGAAGTCTTGACAAATCATTTACGAAGAAGTCTTGACACGAAGTGAAGATTTGCACTTCGTCAAAAAAGTGAAGGTTCGACAAAACATTTACGTTCATGTTTGACAAAGCATATACGATGAAGTTTTGACACGAAGTGAAGATTTGCACTTCGTCAAAAAAGTGAAGGTTCGACAAAACATTTACGTTAATGTTTGACAAAGCATATACGATGAAGTTTTGACACGAAGTGAAGATTTGCACTTCGTCAAAAAAGTGAAGGTTCGACAAAACATTTACGTTCATGTTTGACAAAGCATATACGATGAAGTTTTGACACGAAGTGAAGATTTGCACTTCGTCAAAAAAGTGAAGGTTCGACAAAACATATACGTTCATGTTTGACAAAGCATATACGATGAAGTTTTGACAAAACATTTACGATGAAGTCTTGACAAATCATATACGAAGAAGTCATGACAAAACATTTACGATGAAATCTTGACAAAACATTTACGATGAAATCTTGACAAAGCATATACGATGAAATCATGACAAAACATTTACGATGAAATCATGACAAAACATTTACGAAGAAATCATGACAAAACATTTACGATGAAGTCATGACAAAACATATACGAAGAAGTTTCGACAAAACATGTACGATGAAATCATGACAAAACATATACGATGAAGTTTTGACAAAACATATACGAAGAAGTCATGACAAAACATAAACGAAGAAGTCATGACAAAACATAAACGAAGAAATCATGACAAAACATAAACGAAGAAATCATGACAAAACATTTACGATGAAGAAGTCATGACAAAGCATAAACGAAGAAATCATGACAAATCATTTACGTTCATTACGATGAAGAAATCATGACAAAACATGTACGTTCATGTTTGACAAAGCATATACGATGAAGTTTGACAAAACATTTACGATGAAGTCTTGACAAATCATATACGAAGAAGTCATGACAAAACATTTACGAAGAAGTCTTGACAAATCATTTACGAAGAAGTCTTGACACGAAGTGAAGATTTGCACTTCGTCAAAAAAGTGAAGGTTCGACAAAACATTTACGTTCATGTTTGACAAAGCATATACGATGAAGTTTTGACACGAAGTGAAGATTTGCACTTCGTCAAAAAAGTGAAGGTTCGACAAAACATTTACGTTCATGTTTGACAAAACATATACGTTCATGTTTGACAAAGCATATACGATGAAGTTTTGACACGAAGTGAAGATTTGCACTTCGTCAAAAAAGTGAAGGTTCGACAAAAACATTTACGTTCATGTTTGACAAAACATATACGTTCATGTTTGACAAAGCATATACGATGAAGTTTTGACAAAACATTTACGAAGAAGTCTTGACAAATCATTTACGAAGAAGTCTTGACACGAAGTGAAGATTTGCACTTCGTCAAAAAAGTGAAGGTTCGACAAAACATTTACGTTCATGTTTGACAAAGCATATACGATGAAGTTTTGACACGAAGTGAAGATTTGCACTTCGTCAAAAAAGTGAAGGTTCGACAAAACATTTACGTTAATGTTTGACAAAGCATATACGATGAAGTTTTGACACGAAGTGAAGATTTGCACTTCGTCAAAAAAGTGAAGGTTCGACAAAACATTTACGTTCATGTTTGACAAAGCATATACGATGAAGTTTTGACACGAAGTGAAGATTTGCACTTCGTCAAAAAAGTGAAGGTTCGACAAAACATATACGTTCATGTTTGACAAAGCATATACGATGAAGTTTTGACAAAACATTTACGATGAAGTCTTGACAAATCATATACGAAGAAGTCATGACAAAACATTTACGAAGAAGTCTTGACAAATCATTTACGAAGAAGTCTTGACACGAAGTGAAGATTTGCACTTCGTCAAAAAAGTGAAGGTTCGACAAAACATTTACGTTCATGTTTGACAAAACATATACGTTCATGTTTGACAAAGCATATACGATGAAGTTTTGACACGAAGTGAAGATTTGCACTTCGTCAAAAAAGTGAAGGTTCGACAAAACATTTACGTTAATGTTTGACAAAGCATATACGATGAAGTTTTGACACGAAGTGAAGATTTGCACTTCGTCAAAAAAGTGAAGGTTCGACAAAACATTTACGTTCATGTTTGACAAAGCATATACGATGAAGTTTCGACAAACATATACGTTCATGTTTGACAAAGCATATACGATGAAGTTTCGACAAAACATATACGTTCATGTTTGACAAAGCATATACGATGAAGTTTTGACAAAACATTTACGATGAAGTCTTGACAAATCATATACGAAGAAGTCATGACAAAACATTTACGAAGAAGTCTTGACAAATCATTTACGAAGAAGTCTTGACACGAAGTGAAGATTTGCACTTCGTCAAAAAAGTGAAGGTTCGACAAAACATTTACGTTCATGTTTGACAAAACATATACGTTCATGTTTGACAAAGCATATACGATGAAGTTTTGACAAGAAGTGAAGATTTGCACTTCGTCAAAAAAGTGAAGGTTCGACAAAACATTTACGTTAATGTTTGACAAAGCATATACGATGAAGTTTCGACAAAACATATACGTTCATGTTTGACAAAGCATATACGATGAAGTTTTGACAAAACATTTACGATGAAGTCATGACAAAACATTTACGAAGAAGTCTTGACAAATCATTTACGAAGAAGTCTTGACAAAACATATACGATGAAGTTTTGACACGAAGTGAAGATTTGCACTTCGTCAAAAAAGTGAAGGTTCGACAAAACATATACGTTCATGTTTGACAAAGCATATACGAAGAAGTCTTGACAAAACATATTCGAAGAAGTCATGACAAAACATATACGCTCATGTTTGACAAAACATATACGAAGAAATCATGACAAAACATTTACGCTCATTACGATGAAGAAGTCATGAAAATTCATGAGGTGAGAAAAGAGGTGAGAAAAGAGGTGAGATCTCACCTCTTCACCTAAACATTATTTTTGGGTCATTTACGTTCATTACGAAGAAATCATGACAAAACCTATACGAAGAAATCATGACAAAACATTTACGATGAAGAAGTCATGACAAAGCATATACGATGAAGTTTCGACAAATCATTTACGTTCATGTTTGACAAAGCATATACGATGAAATCATGACAAAACATATACGAAGAAGTTTCGACAAAACATGTACGATGAAATCATGACAAAACATATACGATGAAGTTTTGACAAAACATATACGAAGAAGTCATGACAAAACATTTACGAAGAAGTCTTGACAAATCATTTACGAAGAAGTCTTGACACGAAGTGAAGATTTGCACTTCGTCAAAAAAGTGAAGGTTCGACAAAACATTTACGTTCATGTTTGACAAAACATATACGTTCATGTTTGACAAAGCATATACGATGAAGTTTTGACACGAAGTGAAGATTTGCACTTCGTCAAAAAAGTGAAGGTTCGACAAAACATTTACGTTCATGTTTGACAAAGCATATACGATGAAGTTTTGACACGAAGTGAAGATTTGCACTTCGTCAAAAAAGTGAAGGTTCGACAAAACATATACGTTCATGTTTGACAAAGCATATACGATGAAGTTTTGACAAAACATTTACGATGAAGTCTTGACAAATCATATACGAAGAAGTCATGACAAAACATTTACGAAGAAGTCTTGACAAATCATTTACGAAGAAGTCTTGACACGAAGTGAAGATTTGCACTTCGTCAAAAAAGTGAAGGTTCGACAAAACATTTACGTTCATGTTTGACAAAACATATACGTTCATGTTTGACAAAGCATATACGATGAAGTTTTGACACGAAGTGAAGATTTGCACTTCGTCAAAAAAGTGAAGTTTCGACAAAAACATATACGTTCATGTTTGACAAAGCATATACGATGAAGTTTTGACACGAAGTGAAGATTTGCACTTCGTCAAAAAAGTGAAGGTTCGACAAAACATTTACGTTCATGTTTGACAAAGCATATACGATGAAGTTTCGACAAAACATATACGTTCATGTTTGACAAAGCATATACGATGAAGTTTTGACAAAAACATTTACGAAGAAGTCTTGACACGAAGTGAAGATTTGCACTTCGTCAAAAAAGTGAAGGTTCGACAAAACATTTACGTTCATGTTTGACAAAACATATACGTTCATGTTTGACAAAGCATATACGATGAAGTCTTGACAAAACATATACGATGAAGTTTTGACACGAAGTGAAGATTTGCATTTCGTCAAAAAAGTGAAGGTTCGACAAAACATTTACGTTAATGTTTGACAAAGCATATACGATGAAGTTTTGACACGAAGTGAAGATTTGCACTTCGTCAAAAAGTGAAGGTTCGACAAAACATTTACGTTCATGTTTGACAAAGCATATACGATGAAGTTTCGACAAAACATATACGTTCATGTTTGACAAAGCATATACGATGAAGTTTTGACACGAAGTGAAGATTTGCACTTCGTCAAAAAAGTGAAGGTTCGACAAAACATATACGTTCATGTTTGACAAAGCATATACGAAGAAGTCTTGACAAAACATATTCGAAGAAGTCATGACAAAACATATACGCTCATGTTTGACAAAACATATACGAAGAAATCATGACAAAACATTTACGCTCATTACGATGAAGAAGTCATGAAAATTCATGAGGTGAGAAAAGAGGTGAGAAAAGAGGTGAGATCTCACCTCTTCACCTAAACATTATTTTTGGGTCATTTACGTTCATTACGAAGAAGTCATGACAAAACCTATACGAAGAAATCATGACAAAACATTTACGCTCATTTCGATGAAGAAGTCATGAAAATTCATGAGGTGAGAAAAGAGGTGAGAAAAGAGGTGAGATCTCACCTCTTCACCTAAACATTATTTTTGGGTCATTTACGTTCATTACGAAGATGTTATACCATCTAAGAACTTGCGATTTTCATACGGAATCTCTTCTCTCGGTTTTTCGAGGGAAGCAATCATATGAGGAAATTCTTCTAAAAGTTCTTTTGTCTGATTTACATCTAATGAAAAAGTTTAGAAGAATTTTCTTATTCTTTCTGGCTTATTTTGTTTTTCCAGTACTCCCGCTCTAATGGTCCCAGATGTGTTGACTTTGACTCTCTCAAGTTCTTAGATGGTATAACATCTTCAACGCCTCCTTCATAATCTTGACAAAGCATATACGAAGAAGTCTTGACAAAGCATTACGAAGAAGTTTACATGAAAACAAAACATTTACGAAGAAGTCTTGACAAATCATTTACGAAGAAGTCTTGACAAAACATATACGATGAAGTTTTGACACGAAGTGAAGATTTGCACTTCGTCAAAAAAGTGAAGGTTCGACAAAACATATACGTTCATGTTTGACAAAGCATATACGAAGAAGTCTTGACAAAACATATTCGAAGAAGTCATGACAAAACATATACGCTCATGTTTGACAAAACATATACGAAGAAATCATGACAAAACATTTACGCTCATTACGATGAAGAAGTCATGAAAATTCATGAGGTGAGAAAAGAGGTGAGAAAAGAGGTGAGATCTCACCTCTTCACCTAAACATTATTTTTGGGTCATTTACGTTCATTACGAAGAAGTCATGACAAAACCTATACGAAGAAATCATGACAAAACATTTACGATGAAGAAGTCATGACAAAGCATATACGATGAAGTTTCGACAAATCATTTACGTTCATGTTTGACAAAGCATATACGATGAAATCATGACAAAACATATACGAAGAAGTTTCGACAAAACATGTACGATGAAATCATGACAAAACATATACGATGAAGTTTTGACAAAACATATACGAAGAAGTCATGACAAAACATAAACGAAGAAGTCATGACAAAACATTTACGATGAAGAAGTCATGACAAAACATAAACGAAGAAATCATGACAAAACATTTACGATGAAGAAGTCATGACAAAGCATAAACGAAGAAATCATGACAAATCATTTACGTTCATTACGATGAAGAAATCATGACAAAACATGTACGTTCATGTTTGACAAAACATTTACGATGAAGAAATCATGACAAAACATAAACGAAGAAATCATGACAATCATTTACATTCATTACGATGAAGAAGTCATGACAAAACATGTACGTTCATGTTTGACAAAACATTTACGATGAAGTTTCGACAAAACATTTACACTCATTACGATGAAGAAGTCATGACAAATCATTTACGTTCATTACGATGAAGAAGTCTTGACAAAACATTTACGCTCATGTTTGACAAAACATTTACACTCATTACGATGAAGAAGTCTTGACAAAGCATATACGTTCATTACGATGAAGAAGTCATGACAAAACATATACGCTCATGTTTGACAAAACATATACGCTCATGTTTGACAAAACATATACGCTCATTACGATGAAGAAATCATGACAAAACATTTACGATGAAGTAGTGACAAAACATATACGATGAAGAAGTCTTGACAAAACATTTACGCTCATGTTTGACAAAGCATATACGTTCATTACGATGAAGAAGTCATGACAAAGCATATACGATGAAATCATGACAAAACATAAACGAAGAAATCATGACAAAACATTTCGATGAAGAAATCATGAAAATTCAATGAGGTGAGAAAAGAGGTGAGATCTCACCTCTTCACCTAAACATTATTTTTGGGTCATTTACGCTCATTACGAAGAAATCATGACAAAACATATACGAAGAAATCATGACAAAATATAAACGTTCATTCCGATGAAGAAATCATGAAAATTCAATGAGGTGAGAAAAGAGGTGAGATCTCACCTCTTCACCTAAAATATATTTTTGTCTGATTTACGCTCATTACGATGAAGAAATCATGACAAAACATTTACGAAGAAGAAATCATGACAAAGCATATACGCTCATTACGATGAAGAAATCATGACAAAACATTTACGATGAAGAAGTCTTGACAAAGCATATACGTTCATGTTTGACACATTCATTTACACTCATTACGATGAAGAAATCATGACAAAACATATACAATGAAGAAATCATGAGATTAGAAATGAGATTAGAAATGAGGTTAGATCTAACCATCTACCCTAAACATTATTTTTAGTCGTTTACGTTCATTACGATGAAGAAGTTTCGACACATTCATTTACGCTCATTACGATAAAATCATCATGACAAAACATATACGTTCATTACGATGAAGAAATCATGAAAATTCAATGAGGTGAGAAAAGAGGTGAGATCTAACCATCTACCCTAAACATTATTTTTGGATCATTTACACTCATTCCGATGAAGAAGTTTCGACAAAACATTAACGATAAAATCATCATGACAAAACATTAACGTTCATTACGATGAAGTGTTCTGATGAAGTCATAACTGCCTTCCTCCTGTGTTGTTGTCTAAATGTCATGTTGTCTCATTTTTTCAGAGAAGTTAAATGACCTGGTAGCACATGGTAACATGGTAGCACCTTCAGTTCTTCAAAAATAATTAATTATTGAATGACCTAAAAACCATTAATGAAAACATTATTTTTGGATCATTTACACTCATTACGATGAAGAAGTTTCGACAAAACATTAACGTTCATTACGATGAAGAAGTTTTGACAAAACATATACGTTCATTACGATGAAGAAATCATGAAATTCAATGAGGTGAGAAAAGAGGTGAGATCTCACCTCTTCACCTAAACATTATTTTGGGTCATTTACGCTCATTACGATGAAGAAATCATGACAAAACATTTACGAAAGAAGTTTTGACAAAACATATACGAAGAAGTTTTGACAAAACATATACGTTCATTACGATGAAGAAATCATGACAAAACATTTACGAAGAAGTTTTGACAAAAACATATACGTTCATTACGATGAAGTTTATTTCCTGCTGTGTTGTCAAAATGTCATGTTGTCACACTTTTTCAGAGAAGTTAAATGACCGAGTGACACATGGTGACGTAGTGACACCTTCAGTTCTTCAAAAATAAGTCATAACTGCCTTCCTCCTGTGTTGTTGTCTAAATGTCATGTTGTCTCATTTTTTCAGAGAAGTTAAATGACCGAGTGACACATGGTGACGTAGTGACACCTTCAGTTCTTCAAAAATAAGTCATAACTGCCTTCCTCCTGTGTTGTTGTCAAAATGTCATGAGTTAAATTACCTGGTGACCGAGTGACACCTTCAGTTCTTCAAAAATAAGTCATAACTGCCTTCCTCCTGTGTTGTTGTCTAAATGTCATGTTGTCTCATTTTTTCAGAGAAGTTAAATGACCTGGTGACACATGGTGACGTAGTGACACCTTCAGTTCTTCAAAATAATTAATTATTGAATAACCTGAAACCATGAACGTAAACATTATTTTTGGATCATTTACGCTCATTACGATGAAGTTTTGACACGAAGTGAAGAATTGCACTTCGTCAAAAAAGTGAAGGTTCCGACGGTTTCAAACCGCCATACTTTACATTTTGTACAAAATATTGTGAGTAAATGAACTCATTATTTTTTGCATCATGACAAAACATATACGAAGAAATCATGACAAAACATTTACGCTCATTACGATGAAGAAGTCATGAAAATTCATGAGGTGAGAAAAGAGGTGAGAAAAGAGGTGAGATCTCACCTCTTCACCTAAACATTATTTTTGGGTCATTTACGTTCATTACGAAGAAATCATGACAAAACCTATACGAAGAAATCATGACAAAACATTTACGATGAAGAAGTCATGACAAAGCATATACGATGAAGTTTCGACAAATCATTTACGTTCATGTTTGACAAAGCATATACGATGAAATCATGACAAAACATTTACGATGAAATCATGACAAAACATTTACGAAGAAATCATGACAAAAACATTTACGATGAAGTCATGACAAAACATATACGAAGAAGTTTCGACAAAACATGTACGATGAAATCATGACAAAACATATACGATGAAGTTTTGACAAAACATATACGAAGAAGTCATGACAAAACATAAACGAAGAAGTCATGACAAACCATAAACGAAGAAATCATGACAAAAACATAAACGAAGAAATCATGACAAAACATTTACGATGAAGAAGTCATGACAAAGCATAAACGAAGAAATCATGACAAATCATTTACGTTCATTACGATGAAGAAATCATGACAAAACATGTACGTTCATGTTTGACAAAGCATATACGATGAAGTTTGACACAAAACAATTTCGATGAAGTCTTGACAAATCATATGACGAAGAAGTTCATGACAAAACATTTACGAAGAAGTCTTGACAAATCATTACGAAGAAGTCTTGACACGAAGTGAAGATTTGCACTTCGTCAAAAAGTGAAGGTTCGACAAAACATTTACGTTCATGTTTGACAAAGCATATACGATGAAGTTTCGACACATATACGTTTCATGTTCAAAAAAGATGAAGTTGACACGAAAAGATTTGCACTTCGTCAAAAAAGTGAAGGTTTCGACAAAACATTTACGTTCATGTTTGACAAAGCATATACGATGAAGTTTTGACACGAAGTGAAGATTTGCACTTCGTCAAAAAAGTGAAGGTTCGACAAAACATTTACGTTCATGTTTGACAAAGCATATACGATGAAGTTTTGACACGAAGTGAAGATTTGCACTTCGTCAAAAAAGTGAAGGTTAAAACATTTACGTTCATGTTTGACAAAACATATACGTTCATGTTTGACAAAGCATATACGATGAAGTTTTGACAAAACATTTACGAAGAAGTCTTGACAAATCATTTACGAAGAAGTCTTGACACGAAGTGAAGATTTGCACTTCGTCAAAAAAGTGAAGGTTCGACAAAACATTTACGTTCATGTTTGACAAAGCATATACGATGAAGTTTTGACACGAAGTGAAGATTTGCACTTCGTCAAAAAAGTGAAGGTTCGACAAAACATTTACGTTAATGTTTGACAAAGCATATACGATGAAGTTTTGACACGAAGTGAAGATTTGCACTTCGTCAAAAAAGTGAAGGTTCGACAAAACATTTACGTTCATGTTTGACAAAGCATATACGATGAAGTTTTGACACGAAGTGAAGATTTGCACTTCGTCAAAAAAGTGAAGGTTCGACAAAACATATACGTTCATGTTTGACAAAGCATATACGATGAAGTTTTGACAAAACATTTACGATGAAGTCTTGACAAATCATATACGAAGAAGTCATGACAAAACATTTACGAAGAAGTCTTGACAAATCATTTACGAAGAAGTCTTGACACGAAGTGAAGATTTGCACTTCGTCAAAAAGTGAAGGTTCGACAAAACATTTACGTTCATTTGACAAAACATATACGTTCATGTTTGACAAAGCATATACGATGAAGTTTTGACACGAAGTGAAGATTTGCACTTCGTCAAAAAAGTGAAGGTTCGACAAAACATTTACGTTAATGTTTGACAAAGCATATACGATGAAGTTTTGACACGAAGTGAAGATTTGCACTTCGTCAAAAAAGTGAAGGTTCGACAAAACATTTACGTTCATGTTTGACAAAGCATATACGATGAAGTTTCGACAAAACATATACGTTCATGTTTGACAAAGCATATACGATGAAGTTTCGACACAAAACATATACGTTCATGTTTGACAAAGCATATACGATGAAGTTTTGACAAAACATTTACGATGAAGTCTTGACAAATCATATACGAAGAAGTCATGACAAAACATTTACGAAGAAGTCTTGACAAATCATTTACGAAGAAGTCTTGACACGAAGTGAAGATTTGCACTTCGTCAAAAAAGTGAAGGTTCGACAAAACATTTACGTTCATGTTTGACAAAACATATACGTTCATGTTTGACAAAGCATATACGATGAAGTTTTGACACGAAGTGAAGATTTGCACTTCGTCAAAAAAGTGAAGGTTCGACAAAACATTTACGTTCATGTTTGACAAAGCATATACGATGAAGTTTCGACAAAACATATACGTTCATGTTTGACAAAGCATATACGATGAAGTTTTGACAAAACATTTACGATGAAGTCATGACAAAACATTTACGAAGAAGTCTTGACAAATCATTTACGAAGAAGTCTTGACAAAACATATACGATGAAGTTTTGACACGAAGTGAAGATTTGCACTTCGTCAAAAAAGTGAAGGTTCGACAAAACATATACGTTCATGTTTGACAAAGCATATACGAAGAAGTCTTGACAAAACATATTCGAAGAAGTCATGACAAAACATATACGCTCATGTTTGACAAAACATATACGAAGAAATCATGACAAAACATTTACGCTCATTACGATGAAGAAGTCATGAAAATTCATGAGGTGAGAAAAGAGGTGAGAAAAGAGGTGAGATCTCACCTCTTCACCTAAACATTATTTTTGGGTCATTTACGTTCATTACGAAGAAATCATGACAAAACCTATACGAAGAAATCATGACAAAACATTTACGATGAAGAAGTCATGACAAAGCATATACGATGAAGTTTCGACAAATCATTTACGTTCATGTTTGACAAAGCATATACGATGAAATCATGACAAAACATATACGAAGAAGTTTCGACAAAACATGTACGATGAAATCATGACAAAAACATTACGATGAAGTTTGACAAACAAAACATATACGAAGAAGTCATGACAAAACATAACGAAGAATTCATGACAAAACATTTACGATGAAGAAGTCATGACAAAACATAAACGAAGAAATCATGACAAAACATTTTACGATGAAGAAGTCATGACAAAGCATAAACGAAGAAATCATGACAAATCATTTACGTTCATTACGATGAAGAAGTCATGACAAAACATGTACGTTCATGTTTGACAAAACATTTACGATGAAGAAATCATGACAAAACATAAACGAAGAAATCATGACAAATCATTTACATTCATTACGATGAAGAAGTCATGACAAAACATGTACGTTCATGTTTGACAAAACATTTACGATGAAGTTTCGACAAAACATTTACACTCATTACGATGAAGAAGTCATGACAAATCATTTACGTTCATTACGATGAAGAAGTCTTGACAAAACATTTACGCTCATGTTTGACAAAACATTTACACTCATTACGATGAAGAAGTCATGACAAAACATATACGCTCATGTTTGACAAAACATATACGCTCATTACGATGAAGAAATCATGACAAAACATTTACGATGAAGTAGTGACAAAACATATACGATGAAGAAGTCTTGACAAAACATTTACGCTCATGTTTGACAAAGCATATACGTTCATTACGATGAAGAAGTCATGACAAAGCATATACGATGAAATCATGACAAAACATAAACGAAGAAATCATGACAAAACATTTCCGATGAAGAAATCATGAAAATTCAATGAGGTGAGAAAAGAGGTGAGATCTCACCTCTTCACCTAAACATTATTTTTGGGTCATTTACGCTCATTACGAAGAAATCATGACAAAACATATACGAAGAAATCATGACAAAATATAAACGTTCATTCCGATGAAGAAATCATGAAAATTCAATGAGGTGAGAAAAGAGGTGAGATCTCACCTCTTCACCTAAAATATATTTTGTCTGATTTACGCTCATTACGATGAAGAAATCATGACAAAACATTTACGAAGAAGAAATCATGACAAAGCATATACGCTCATTACGATGAAGAAATCATGACAAAACATTTACGATGAAGAAGTCTTGACAAAGCATATACGTTCATGTTTGACACATTCATTTACACTCATTACGATGAAGAAATCATGACAAAACATATACAATGAAGAAATCATGAGATTAGAAATGAGATTAGAAATGAGGTTAGATCTAACCATCTACCCTAAACATTATTTTTAGTCGTTTACGTTCATTACGATGAAGAAGTTTCGACACATTCATTTACGCTCATTACGATAAAATCATCATGACAAACATATACGTTCATTACGATGAAGAAATCATGAAAATTCAATGAGGTGAGAAAAGAGGTGAGATCTAACCATCTACCCTAAACATTATTTTTGGATCATTTACACTCATTCCGATGAAGAAGTTTCGACAAAACATTAACGATAAAATCATCATGACAAAACATTAACGTTCATTACGATGAAGTGTTCTGATGAAGTCATAACTGCCTTCCTCCTGTGTTGTTGTCTAAATGTCATGTTGTCTCATTTTTTCAGAGAAGTTAAATGACCTGGTAGCACATGGTAACATGGTAGCACCTTCAGTTCTTCAAAAATAATTAATTATTGAATGACCTAAAAACCATTAATGAAAACATTATTTTTGGATCATTTACACTCATTACGATGAAGAAGTTTTGACAAAACATATACGTTCATTACGATGAAGAAATCATGAAAATTCAATGAGGTGAGAAAAGAGGTGAGATCTCACCTCTTCACCTAAACATTATTTTTGGGTCATTTACGCTCATTACGATGAAGAAATCATGACAAAACATTTACGAAGAAGTTTTGACAAAACATATACGTTCATTACGATGAAGAAATCATGACAAAACATTTACGAAGAAGTTTTGACAAAACATATACGTTCATTACGATGAAGTTTATTTCCTGCTGTGTTGTCAAAATGTCATGTTGTCACATTTTTCAGAGAAGTTAAATGACCTGGTGACACATGGTGACGTAGTGACACCTTCAGTTCTTCAAAAATAAGTCATAACTGCCTTCCTCCTGTGTTGTTGTCAAAATGTCATGAGTTAAATTACCTGGTGACCGAGTGACACCTTCAGTTCTTCAAAAATAAGTCATAACTGCCTTCCTCCTGTGTTGTTGTCTAAATGTCATGTTGTCTCATTTTTTCAGAGAAGTTAAATGACCTGGTGACACATGGTGACGTAGTGACACCTTCAGTTCTTCAAAAATAATTAATTATTGAATAACCTGAAACCATGAACGTAAACATTATTTTTGGATCATTTACGCTCATTACGATGAAGTTTTGACACGAAGTGAAGAATTGCACTTCGTCAAAAAAGTGAAGGTTCCCGACGGTTTCAAACCGCCATACTTTACATTTTGTACAAAAATATTGTGAGTAAATGAACTCATTATTTTTTGCATCATGACAAAACATATACGAAGAAATCATGACAAAACATTTACGCTCATTACGATGAAGAAGTCATGAAAATTCATGAGGTGAGAAAAGAGGTGAGAAAAGAGGTGAGATCTCACCTCTTCACCTAAACATTATTTTTGGGTCATTTACGTTCATTACGAAGAAATCATGACAAAACCTATACGAAGAAATCATGACAAAACATTTACGATGAAGAAGTCATGACAAAGCATATACGATGAAGTTTCGACAAATCATTTACGTTCATGTTTGACAAAGCATATACGATGAAATCATGACAAAACATTTACGATGAAATCATGACAAAACATTTACGAAGAAATCATGACAAAACATTTACGATGAAGTCATGACAAAACATATACGAAGAAGTTTCGACAAAACATGTACGATGAAATCATGACAAAACATATACGATGAAGTTTTGACAAAACATATACGAAGAAGTCATGACAAAACATAAACGAAGAAGTCATGACAAAACATAAACGAAGAAATCATGACAAAACATAAACGAAGAAATCATGACAAAACATTTACGATGAAGAAGTCATGACAAAGCATAAACGAAGAAATCATGACAAATCATTTACGTTCATTACGATGAAGAAATCATGACAAAACATGTACGTTCATGTTTGACAAAGCATATACGATGAAGTTTTGACAAAACATTTACGATGAAGTCTTGACAAATCATATACGAAGAAGTCATGACAAAACATTTACGAAGAAGTCTTGACAAATCATTTACGAAGAAGTCTTGACACGAAGTGAAGATTTGCACTTCGTCAAAAAAGTGAAGGTTCGACAAAACATTTACGTTCATGTTTGACAAAGCATATACGATGAAGTTTTGACACGAAGTGAAGATTTGCACTTCGTCAAAAAAGTGAAGGTTCGACAAAACATTTACGTTCATGTTTGACAAAGCATATACGATGAAGTTTCGACAAAACATATACGTTCATGTTTGACAAAGCATATACGATGAAGTTTTGACACGAAGTGAAGATTTGCACTTCGTCAAAAAAGTGAAGGTTCGACAAAACATTTACGTTCATGTTTGACAAAGCATATACGATGAAGTTTTGACATGAAGTGAAGATTTGCACTTCGTCAAAAAAGTGAAGGTTCGACAAAACATTTACGTTCATGTTTGACACAAAACATATACGTTCATGTTTGACAAAGCATATACGATGAAGTTTTGACAAAACATTTACGAAGAAGTCTTGACAAATCATTTACGAAGAAGTCTTGACACGAAGTGAAGATTTGCACTTCGTCAAAAAAGTGAAGGTTCGACAAAACATTTACGTTCATGTTTGACAAAGCATATACGATGAAGTTTTGACACGAAGTGAAGATTTGCACTTCGTCAAAAAAGTGAAGGTTCGACAAAACATTTACGTTAATGTTTGACAAAGCATATACGATGAAAGTTTTGACACGAAGTGAAGATTTGCACTTCGTCAAAAAAGTGAAGGTTCGACAAAACATTTACGTTCATGTTTGACAAAGCATATACGATGAAGTTTTGACACGAAGTGAAGATTTGCACTTCGTCAAAAAAGTGAAGGTTCGACAAAACATTACGTTCATGTTTGACAAAGCATATACGATGAAGTTTTGACAAAACATTTACGATGAAGTCTTGACAAATCATATACGAAGAAGTCATGACAAAACATTTACGAAGAAGTCTTGACAAATCATTTACGAAGAAGTCTTGACACGAAGTGAAGATTTGCACTTCGTCAAAAAAGTGAAGGTTCGACAAAACATTTACGTTCATGTTTGACAAAACATATACGTTCATGTTTGACAAAGCATATACGATGAAGTTTTGACACGAAGTGAAGATTTGCACTTCGTCAAAAAAGTGAAGGTTCGACAAAACATTTACGTTAATGTTTGACAAAGCATATACGATGAAGTTTTGACACGAAGTGAAGATTTGCACTTCGTCAAAAAAGTGAAGGTTCGACAAAACATTTACGTTCATGTTTGACAAAGCATATACGATGAAGTTTCGACAAAACATATACGTTCATGTTTGACAAAGCATATACGATGAAGTTTCGACAAAACATATACGTTCATGTTTGACAAAGCATATACGATGAAGTTTTGACAAACATTTACGATGAAGTCTTGACAAATCATATACGAAGAAGTCATGACAAAACATTTACGAAGAAGTCTTGACAAATCATTTACGAAGAAGTCTTGACACGAAGTGAAGATTTGCACTTCGTCAAAAAAGTGAAGGTTCGACAAAACATTTACGTTCATGTTTGACAAAACATATACGTTCATGTTTGACAAAGCATATACGATGAAGTTTTGACACGAAGTGAAGATTTGCACTTCGTCAAAAAAGTGAAGGTTCGACAAAACATTTACGTTCATGTTTGACAAAGCATATACGATGAAGTTTCGACAAAACATATACGTTCATGTTTGACAAAGCATATACGATGAAGTTTTGACAAAACATTTACGATGAAGTCATGACAAAACATTTACGAAGAAGTCTTGACAAATCATTTACGAAGAAGTCTTGACAAAACATATACGATGAAGTTTTGACACGAAGTGAAGATTTGCACTTCGTCAAAAAAGTGAAGGTTCGACAAAACATATACGTTCATGTTTGACAAAGCATATACGAAGAAGTCTTGACAAAACATATTCGAAGAAGTCATGACAAAACATATACGCTCATGTTTGACAAAACATATACGAAGAAATCATGACAAAACATTTACGCTCATTACGATGAAGAAGTCATGAAAATTCATGAGGTGAGAAAAGAGGTGAGAAAAGAGGTGAGATCTCACCTCTTCACCTAAACATTATTTTTGGGTCATTTACGTTCATTACGAAGAAATCATGACAAAACCTATACGAAGAAATCATGACAAAACATTTACGATGAAGAAGTCATGACAAAGCATATACGATGAAGTTTCGACAAATCATTTACGTTCATGTTTGACAAAGCATATACGATGAAATCATGACAAAACATATACGAAGAAGTTTCGACAAAACATGTACGATGAAATCATGACAAAACATATACGATGAAGTTTTGACAAAACATATACGAAGAAGTCATGACAAAACATAAACGAAGAAGTCATGACAAAACATTTACGATGAAGAAGTCATGACAAAACATAAACGAAGAAATCATGACAAAACATTTACGATGAAGAAGTCATGACAAAGCATAAACGAAGAAATCATGACAAATCATTTACGTTCATTACGATGAAGAAGTCATGACAAAACATGTACGTTCATGTTTGACAAAACATTTACGATGAAGAAATCATGACAAAACATAAACGAAGAAATCATGACAAATCATTTACATTCATTACGATGAAGAAGTCATGACAAAACATGTACGTTCATGTTTGACAAAACATTTACGATGAAGTTTCGACAAAACATTTACACTCATTACGATGAAGAAGTCATGACAAATCATTTACGTTCATTACGATGAAGAAGTCTTGACAAAACATTTACGCTCATGTTTGACAAAACATTTACACTCATTACGATGAAGAAGTCATGACAAAACATATACGCTCATGTTTGACAAAAACATATACGCTCATTACGATGAAGAAATCATGACAAAACATTTACGATGAAGTAGTGACAAAACATATACGATGAAGAAGTCTTGACAAAACATTTACGCTCATGTTTGACAAAGCATATACGTTCATTACGATGAAGAAGTCATGACAAAGCATATACGATGAAATCATGACAAAACATAAACGAAGAAATCATGACAAAACATTTCCGATGAAGAAATCATGAAAATTCAATGAGGTGAGAAAAGAGGTGAGATCTCACCTCTTCACCTAAACATTATTTTTGGGTCATTTACGCTCATTACGAAGAAATCATGACAAAACATATACGAAGAAATCATGACAAAATATAAACGTTCATTCCGATGAAGAAATCATGAAAATTCAATGAGGTGAGAAAAGAGGTGAGATCTCACCTCTTCACCTAAAATATATTTTTGTCTGATTTACGCTCATTACGATGAAGAAATCATGACAAAACATTTACGAAGAAGAAATCATGACAAAGCATATACGCTCATTACGATGAAGAAATCATGACAAAACATTTACGATGAAGAAGTCTTGACAAAGCATATACGTTCATGTTTGACACATTCATTTACACTCATTACGATGAAGAAATCATGACAAAACATATACAATGAAGAAATCATGAGATTAGAAATGAGATTAGAAATGAGGTTAGATCTAACCATCTACCCTAAACATTATTTTTAGTCGTTTACGTTCATTACGATGAAGAAGTTTCGACACATTCATTTACGCTCATTACGATAAAATCATCATGACAAAACATATACGTTCATTACGATGAAGAAATCATGAAAATTCAATGAGGTGAGAAAAGAGGTGAGATCTAACCATCTACCCTAAACATTATTTTTGGATCATTTACACTCATTCCGATGAAGAAGTTTCGACAAAACATTAACGATAAAATCATCATGACAAAACATTAACGTTCATTACGATGAAGTGTTCTGATGAAGTCATAACTGCCTTCCTCCTGTGTTGTTGTCTAAATGTCATGTTGTCTCATTTTTTCAGAGAAGTTAAATGACCTGGTAGCACATGGTAACATGGTAGCACCTTCAGTTCTTCAAAAATAATTAATTATTGAATGACCTAAAAACCATTAATGAAAACATTATTTTTGGATCATTTACACTCATTACGATGAAGAAAGTTTTGACAAAACATATACGTTCATTACGATGAAGAAATCATGAAAATTCAATGAGGTGAGAAAAGAGGTGAGATCTCACCTCTTCACCTAAACATTATTTTGGGTCATTTACGCTCATTACGATGAAGAAATCATGACAAAACATTTACGAAGAAGTTTTGACAAAACATATACGTTCATTACGATGAAGAAATCATGACAAAACATTTACGAAGAAGTTTTGACAAAACATATACGTTCATTACGATGAAGTTTATTTCCTGCTGTGTTGTCAAAATGTCATGTTGTCACACTTTTTCAGAGAAGTTAAATGACCTGGTGACACATGGTGACGTAGTGACACCTTCAGTTCTTCAAAAATAAGTCATAACTGCCTTCCTCCTGTGTTGTTGTCAAAATGTCATGAGTTAAATTACCTGGTGACGAGTGACACCTTCAGTTCTTCAAAAATAAGTCATAACTGCCTTCCTCCTGTGTTGTTGTCTAAATGTCATGTTGTCTCATTTTTTCAGAGAAGTTAAATGACCTGGTGACACATGGTGACGTAGTGACACCTTCAGTTCTTCAAAAATAATTAATTATTGAATAACCTGAAACCATGAACGTAAACATTATTTTTGGATCATTTACGCTCATTACGATGAAGTTTTGACACGAAGTGAAGAATTGCACTTCGTCAAAAAAGTGAAGGTTCCCGACGGTTTCAAACCGCCATACTTTACATTTTGTACAAAAATATTGTGAGTAAATGAACTCATTATTTTTTGCATCATGACAAAACATATACGAAGAAATCATGACAAAACATTTACGCTCATTACGATGAAGAAGTCATGAAAATTCATGAGGTGAGAAAAGAGGTGAGAAAAGAGGTGAGATCTCACCTCTTCACCTAAACATTATTTTTGGGTCATTTACGTTCATTACGAAGAAATCATGACAAAACCTATACGAAGAAATCATGACAAAACATTTACGATGAAGAAGTCATGACAAGCATATACGATGAAGTTTCGACAAATCATTTACAACAAACATATAATGAAATCATGACAAAACATACGATGAAATCATGACAAAAACATTTACGAAAAATCATGAAAAACATTTACGATGAAGTCATGACAAAACATATACGAAGAAGTTTCGACAAAACATGTACGATGAAATCATGACAAAACATATACGATGAAGTTTTGACAAAACATATACGAAGAATCATGACAAAACATAAACGAAGAAGTCATGACAAAACATAAACGAAGAAATCATGACAAAACATAAACGAAGAAATCATGACAAAACATTTACGATGAAGAAGTCATGACAAAGCATAAACGAAGAAATCATGACAAATCATTTACGTCATTACGATGAAGAAATCATGACAAAACATGTACGTTCATGTTTGACAAAGCATATACGATGAAGTTTTGACAAAACAAATTTACGATGAAGTCTTGACAAATCATATACGAAGAAGTCATGACAAAACATTTACGAAGAAGTCTTGACAAATCATTTACGAAGAAGGTCTTGACACGAAGTGAAGATTTGCACTTCGTCAAAAAAGTGAAGGTTCGACAAAAACATTTACGTTCATGTTTGACAAAGCATATACGATGAAGTTTTGACACGAAGTGAAGATTTGCACTTCGTCAAAAAAGTGAAGGTTCGACAAAACATTTACGTTCATGTTTGACAAAGCATATACGATGAAGTTTCGACAAAACATATACGTTCATGTTTGACAAAGCATATACGATGAAGTTTTGACACGAAGTGAAGATTTGCACTTCGTCAAAAAAGTGAAGGTTCGACAAAACATTTACGTTCATGTTTGACAAGCATATACGATGAAGTTTTGACATGAAGTGAAGATTTGCACTTCGTCAAAAAAGTGAAGGTTCGACAAAACATTTACGTTCATGTTGACAAAACATATACGTTCATGTTTGACAAAAGCATATACGATGAAGTTTTGACAAAACATTTACGAAGAAGTCTTGACAAATCATTTACGAAGAAGTCTTGACACGAAGTGAAGATTTGCACTTCGTCAAAAAAGTGAAGGTTCGACAAAACATTTACGTTCATGTTTGACAAAGCATATACGATGAAGTTTGACACGAAGTGAAGATTTGCACTTCGTCAAAAAAGTGAAGGTTCGACAAAACATTTACGTTAATGTTTGACAAAGCATATACGATGAAGTTTTGACACGAAGTGAAGATTTGCACTTCGTCAAAAAAGTTGAAGGTTCGACAAAACATTTACGTTCATGTTTGACAAAGCATATACGATGAAGTTTTGACACGAAGTGTAAGATTTGCACTTCGTCAAAAAAGTGAAGGTTCGACAAAACATATACGTTCATGTTTGACAAAGCATATACGATGAAGTTTTGACAAAACATTTACGATGAAGTCTTGACAAATCATATACGAAGAAGTCATGACAAAACATTTACGAAGAAGTCTTGACAAATCATTTACGAAGAAGTCTTGACACGAAGTGAAGATTTGCACTTCGTCAAAAAAGTGAAGGTTCGACAAAACATTTACGTTCATGTTTGACAAAACATATACGTTCATGTTTGACAAAGCATATACGATGAAGTTTTGACACGAAGTGAAGATTTGCACTTCGTCAAAAAAGTGAAGGTTCGACAAAACATTTACGTTAATGTTTGACAAAGCATATACGATGAAGTTTTGACACGAAGTGAAGATTTGCACTTCGTCAAAAAAGTGAAGGTTCGACAAAACATTTACGTTCATGTTTGACAAAGCATATACGATGAAGTTTCGAAAAACATATACGTTCATGTTTGACAAAGCATATACGATGAAGTTTCGACAAAACATATACGTTCATGTTTGACAAAGCATATACGATGAAGTTTTGACAAAACATTTACGATGAAGTCTTGACAAATCATATACGAAGAAGTCATGACAAAACATTTACGAAGAAGTCTTGACAAATCATTTACGAAGAAGTCTTGACACGAAGTGAAGATTTGCACTTCGTCAAAAAAGTGAAGGTTCGACAAAACATTTACGTTCATGTTTGACAAAACATATACGTTCATGTTTGACAAAGCATATACGATGAAGTTTTGACACGAAGTGAAGATTTGCACTTCGTCAAAAAAGTGAAGGTTCGACAAAACATTTACGTTCATGTTTGACAAAGCATATACGATGAAGTTTCGACAAAACATATACGTTCATGTTTGACAAAGCATATACGATGAAGTTTTGACAAAACATTTACGATGAAGTCATGACAAAACATTTACGAAGAAGTCTTGACAAATCATTTACGAAGAAGTCTTGACAAAACATATACGATGAAGTTTTGACACGAAGTGAAGATTTGCACTTCGTCAAAAAAGTGAAGGTTCGACAAAACATATACGTTCATGTTTGACAAAGCATATACGAAGAAGTCTTGACAAAACATATTCGAAGAAGTCATGACAAAACATATACGCTCATGTTTGACAAAACATATACGAAGAAATCATGACAAAACATTTACGCTCATTACGATGAAGAAGTCATGAAAATTCATGAGGTGAGAAAAGAGGTGAGAAAAGAGGTGAGATCTCACCTCTTCACCTAAACATTATTTTTGGGTCATTTACGTTCATTACGAAGAATCATGACAAAACCTATACGAAGAAATCATGACAAAACATTTACGATGAAGAAGTCATGACAAAGCATATACGATGAAGTTTCGACAAATCATTTACGTTCATGTTTGACAAAGCATATACGATGAAATCATGACAAAACATATACGAAGAAGTTTCGACAAAACATGTACGATGAAATCATGACAAAACATATACGATGAAGTTTTGACAAAACATATACGAAGAAGTCATGACAAAACATAAACGAAGAAGTCATGACAAAACATTACGATGAAGAAGTCATGACAAAACATAAACGAAGAAATCATGACAAAACATTTACGATGAAGAAGTCATGACAAAGCATAAACGAAGAAATCATGACAAATCATTTACGTTCATTACGATGAAGAAGTCATGACAAAACATGTACGTTCATGTTTGACAAAACATTTACGATGAAGAAATCATGACAAAACATAAACGAAGAAATCATGACAAATCATTTACATTCATTACGATGAAGAAGTCATGACAAAACATGTACGTTCATGTTTGACAAAACATTTACGATGAAGTTTCGACAAAACATTTACACTCATTACGATGAAGAAGTCATGACAAATCATTTACGTTCATTACGATGAAGAAGTCTTGACAAAACATTTACGCTCATGTTTGACAAAACATTTACACTCATTACGATGAAGAAGTCATGACAAAACATATACGCTCATGTTTGACAAAACATATACGCTCATTACGATGAAGAAATCATGACAAAACATTTACGATGAAGTAGTGACAAAACATATACGATGAAGAAGTCTTGACAAAACATTTACGCTCATGTTTGACAAAGCATATACGTTCATTACGATGAAGAAAGTCATGACAAAGCATATACGATGAAATCATGACAAAACATAAACGAAGAAATCATGACAAAACATTTCCGATGAAGAAATCATGAAAATTCAATGAGGTGAGAAAAGAGGTGAGATCTCACCTCTTCACCTAAACATTATTTTTGGGTCATTTACGCTCATTACGAAGAAATCATGACAAAACATATACGAAGAAATCATGACAAAATATAAACGTTCATTCCGATGAAGAAATCATGAAAATTCAATGAGGTGAGAAAAGAGGTGAGATCTCACCTCTTCACCTAAAATATATTTTTGTCTGATTTACGCTCATTACGATGAAGAAATCATGACAAAACATTTACGAAGAAGAAATCATGACAAAGCATATACGCTCATTACGATGAAGAAATCATGACAAAACATTTACGATGAAGAAGTCTTGACAAAGCATATACGTTCATGTTTGACACATTCATTTACACTCATTACGATGAAGAAATCATGACAAAACATATACAATGAAGAAATCATGAGATTAGAAATGAGATTAGAAATGAGGTTAGATCTAACCATCTACCCTAAACATTATTTTTAGTCGTTTACGTTCATTACGATGAAGAAGTTTCGACACATTCATTTACGCTCATTACGATAAAATCATCATGACAAAACATATACGTTCATTACGATGAAGAAATCATGAAAATTCAATGAGGTGAGAAAAGAGGTGAGATCTAACCATCTACCCTAAACATTATTTTTGGATCATTTACACTCATTCCGATGAAGAAGTTTCGACAAAACATTAACGATAAAATCATCATGACAAAACATTAACGTTCATTACGATGAAGTGTTCTGATGAAGTCATAACTGCCTTCCTCCTGTGTTGTTGTCTAAATGTCATGTTGTCTCATTTTTTCAGAGAAGTTAAATGACCTGGTAGCACATGGTAACATGGTAGCACCTTCAGTTCTTCAAAATAATTAATTATTGAATGACCTAAAAACCATTAATGAAAACATTATTTTTGGATCATTTACACTCATTACGATGAAGAAGTTTCGACAAAAACATTAACGTTCATTACGATGAAGAAGTTTTGACAAAACATATACGTTCATTACGATGAAGAAATCATGAAAATTCAATGAGGTGAGAAAAGAGGTGTGAGATCTCACCTCTTCACCTAAACATTATTTTTGGGTCATTTACGCTCATTACGATGAAGAAATCATGAAAAACATTTACGAAGAAGTTTTGAAAACATATACGTTCATTACGATGAAGAAATCATGACAAAAACATTTACGAAGAAGTTTTGACAAAACATATACGTTCATTACGATGAAGTTTATTTCCTGCTGTGTTGTCAAAATGTCATGTTGTCACACTTTTTCAGAGAAGTTAAATGACCGAGTGACACATGGTGACGTAGTGACACCTTCAGTTCTTCAAAAATAAGTCATAACTGCCTTCCTCCTGTGTTGTTGTCTAAATGTCATGTTGTCTCATTTTTTCAGAGAAGTTAAATGACCGAGTGACACATGGTGACGTAGTGACACCTTCAGTTCTTCAAAAATAAGTCATAACTGCCTTCCTCCTGTGTTGTTGTCAAAATGTCATGAGTTAAATTACCTGGTGACCGAGTGACACCTTCAGTTCTTCAAAAATAAGTCATAACTGCCTTCCTCCTGTGTTGTTGTCTAAATGTCATGTTGTCTCATTTTTTCAGAGAAGTTAAATGACCTGGTGACACATGGTGACGTAGTGACACCTTCAGTTCTTCAAAAATAATTAATTATTGAATAACCTGAAACCATGAACGTAAACATTATTTTTGGATCATTTACGCTCATTACGATGAAGTTTTGACACGAAGTGAAGAATTGCACTTCGTCAAAAAAGTGAAGGTTCCCGACGGTTTCAAACCGCCATACTTTACATTTTGTACAAAAATATTGTGAGTAAATGAACTCATTATTTTTTGCATCATGACAAAACATATACGAAGAAATCATGACAAAACATTTACGCTCATTACGATGAAGAAGTCATGAAAATTCATGAGGTGAGAAAAGAGGTGAGAAAAGAGGTGAGATCTCACCTCTTCACCTAAACATTATTTTTGGGTCATTTACGTTCATTACGAAGAAATCATGACAAAACCTATACGAAGAAATCATGACAAAACATTTACGATGAAGAAGTCATGACAAAGCATATACGATGAAGTTTCGACAAATCATTTACGTTCATGTTTGACAAAGCATATACGATGAAATCATGACAAAACATATACGAAGAAGTTTCGACAAAACATGTACGATGAAATCATGACAAAACATATACGATGAAGTTTTGACAAAACATATACGAAGAAGTCATGACAAAACATAAACGAAGAAGTCATGACAAAACATTTACGATGAAGAAGTCATGACAAAACATAAACGAAGAAATCATGACAAAACATTTACGATGAAGAAGTCATGACAAAGCATAAACGAAGAAATCATGACAAATCATTTACGTTCATTACGATGAAGAAATCATGACAAAACATGTACGTTCATGTTTGACAAAACATTTACGATGAAGAAATCATGACAAAACATAAACGAAGAAATCATGACAAATCATTTACATTCATTACGATGAAGAAGTCATGACAAAACATGTACGTTCATGTTTGACAAAACATTTACGATGAAGTTTCGACAAAACATTTACACTCATTACGATGAAGAAGTCATGACAAATCATTTACGTTCATTACGATGAAGAAGTCTTGACAAAACATTTACGCTCATGTTTGACAAAACATTTACACTCATTACGATGAAGAAGTCTTGACAAAGCATATACGTTCATTACGATGAAGAAGTCATGACAAAACATATACGCTCATTTGACAAAACATATACGCTCATTACGATGAAGAAATCATGACAAAACATTTACGATGAAGTAGTGACAAAACATATACGATGAAGAAGTCTTGACAAAACATTTACGCTCATGTTTGACAAAGCATATACGTTCATTACGATGAAGAAGTCATGACAAAGCATATACGATGAAATCATGACAAAACATAAACGAAGAAATCATGACAAAACATTTCCGATGAAGAAATCATGAAAATTCAATGAGGTGAGAAAAGAGGTGAGATCTCACCTCTTCACCTAAACATTATTTTTGGGTCATTTACGCTCATTACGAAGAAATCATGACAAAACATATACGAAGAAATCATGACAAAATATAAACGTTCATTCCGATGAAGAAATCATGAAAATTCAATGAGGTGAGAAAAGAGGTGAGATCTCACCTCTTCACCTAAAATATATTTTTGTCTGATTTACGCTCATTACGATGAAGAAATCATGACAAAACATTTACGAAGAAGAAATCATGACAAAGCATATACGCTCATTACGATGAAGAAATCATGACAAAACATTTACGATGAAGAAGTCTTGACAAAGCATATACGTTCATGTTTGACACATTCATTTACACTCATTACGATGAAGAAATCATGACAAAACATATACAATGAAGAAATCATGAGATTAGAAATGAGATTAGAAATGAGGTTAGATCTAACCATCTACCCTAAACATTATTTTTAGTCGTTTACGTTCATTACGATGAAGAAGTTTCGACACATTCATTTACGCTCATTACGATAAAATCATCATGACAAAACATATACGTTCATTACGATGAAGAAATCATGAAAATTCAATGAGGTGAGAAAAGAGGTGAGATCTAACCATCTACCCTAAACATTATTTTTGGATCATTTACACTCATTCCGATGAAGAAGTTTCGACAAAACATTAACGATAAAATCATCATGACAAAACATTAACGTTCATTACGATGAAGTGTTCTGATGAAGTCATAACTGCCTTCCTCCTGTGTTGTTGTCTAAATGTCATGTTGTCTCATTTTTTCAGAGAAGTTAAATGACCTGGTAGCACATGGTAACATGGTAGCACCTTCAGTTCTTCAAAATAATTAATTATTGAATGACCTAAAAACCATTAATGAAAACATTATTTTTGGATCATTTACACTCATTACGATGAAGAAGTTTCGACAAAACATTAACGTTCATTACGATGAAGAAGTTTTGACAAAACATATACGTTCATTACGATGAAGAAATCATGAAAATTCAATGAGGTGAGAAAAGAGGTGAGATCTCACCTCTTCACCTAAACATTATTTTTGGGTCATTTACGCTCATTACGATGAAGAAATCATGACAAAACATTTACGAAGAAGTTTTGACAAAACATATACGAAGAAGTTTTGACAAAACATATACGTTCATTACGATGAAGAAATCATGACAAAACATTTACGAAGAAGTTTTGACAAAACATATACGTTCATTACGATGAAGTTTATTTCCTGCTGTGTTGTCAAAATGTCATGTTGTCACACTTTTTCAGAGAAGTTAAATGACCGAGTGACACATGGTGACGTAGTGACACCTTCAGTTCTTCAAAAATAAGTCATAACTGCCTTCCTCCTGTGTTGTTGTCTAAATGTCATGTTGTCTCATTTTTTCAGAGAAGTTAAATGACCGAGTGACACATGGTGACGTAGTGACACCTTCAGTTCTTCAAAAATAAGTCATAACTGCCTTCCTCCTGTGTTGTTGTCAAAATGTCATGAGTTAAATTACCTGGTGACGAGTGACACCTTCAGTTCTTCAAAAATAAGTCATAACTGCCTTCCTCCTGTGTTGTTGTCTAAATGTCATGTTGTCTCATTTTTTCAGAGAAGTTAAATGACCTGGTGACACATGGTGACGTAGTGACACCTTCAGTTCTTCAAAAATAATTAATTATTGAATAACCTGAAACCATGAACGTAAACATTATTTTTGGATCATTTACGCTCATTACGATGAAGTTTTGACACGAAGTGAAGAATTGCACTTCGTCAAAAAAGTGAAGGTTCCCGACGGTTTCAAACCGCCATACTTTACATTTTGTACAAAAATATTGTGAGTAAATGAACTCATTATTTTTTTGCATCATGACAAAACATATACGAAGAAATCATGACAAAACATTTACGCTCATTACGATGAAGAAGTCATGAAAATTCATGAGGTGAGAAAAGAGGTGAGATCTCACCTCTTCACCTAAACATTATTTTTGGGTCATTTACGTTCATTACGAAGAAGTCATGACAAAACCTATACGAAGAAATCATGACAAAACATTTACGCTCATTTCGATGAAGAAGTCATGAAAATTCATGAGGTGAGAAAAGAGGTGAGAAAAGAGGTGAGATCTCACCTCTTCACCTAAACATTATTTTTGGGTCATTTACGTTCATTACGAAGAAGTCATGACAAAACCTATACGAAGAAATCATGACAAAACATTTACGATGAAGAAGTCATGACAAAGCATATACGATGAAGTTTCGACAAATCATTTACGTTCATGTTTGACAAAGCATATACGATGAAATCATGACAAAACATTTACGATGAAATCATGACAAAACATTACGAAGAAATCATGACAAAACATTTACGATGAAGTCATGACAAAACATATACGAAGAAGTTTCGACAAAACATGTACGATGAAATCATGACAAACATATACGATGAAGTTTTGACAAAACATATACGAAGAAGTCATGACAAAACATAAACGAAGAAGTCATGACAAAACATAAACGAAGAAATCATGACAAAACATAAACGAAGAATCATGACAAAACATTTACGATGAAGAAGTCATGACAAAGCATAAACGAAGAAATCATGACAAATCATTTACGTTCATAGACTGAAGAAATCATGACACATTACGTTCATGTTTGACAAAGCGATATACGATGAAGTTTGTGACAAAACATTTACGATGAAGTCTTGACAAATCATATACGAAGAAGTCATGACAAAACATTTACGAAGAAGTCTTGACAAATCATTTACGAAGAAGTCTTGACACGAAGTGAAGATTTGCACTTCGTCAAAAAAGTGAAGGTTCGACAAAACATTTACGTTCATGTTTGACAAAACATATACGTTCATGTTTGACAAAGCATATACGATGAAGTTTTGACACGAAGTGAAGATTTGCACTTCGTCAAAAAAGTGAAGGTTCGACAAAACATTTACGTTCATGTTTGACAAAGCATATACGATGAAGTTTCGACAAAACATATACGTTCATGTTTGACAAAGCATATACGATGAAGTTTTGACACGAAGTGAAGATTTGCACTTCGTCAAAAAAGTGAAGGTTCGACAAAACATTTACGTTCATGTTTGACAAAGCATATACGATGAAGTTTTGACACGAAGTGAAGATTTGCACTTCGTCAAAAAAGTGAAGGTTCGACAAAACATTTACGTTCATGTTTGACAAAACATATACGTTCATGTTTGACAAAGCATATACGATGAAGTTTTGACAAAACATTTACGAAGAAGTCTTGACAAATCATTTACGAAGAAGTCTTGACACGAAGTGAAGATTTGCACTTCGTCAAAAAAAGTGAAGGTTCGACAAAACATTTACGTTCATGTTTGACAAAGCATATACGATGAAGTTTTGACACGAAGTGAAGATTTGCACTTCGTCAAAAAAGTGAAGGTTCGACAAAACATTTACGTTAATGTTTGACAAAGCATATACGATGAAGTTTTGACACGAAGTGAAGATTTGCACTTCGTCAAAAAAGTGAAGGTTCGACAAAAACATTTACGTTCATGTTTGACAAAGCATATACGATGAAGTTTCGACAAAACATATACGTTCATGTTTGACAAAGCATATACGATGAAGTTTTGACACGAAGTGAAGATTTGCACTTCGTCAAAAAAGTGAAGGTTCGACAAAACATATACGTTCATGTTTGACAAAGCATATACGATGAAGTTTTGACAAAACATTTACGATGAAGTCTTGACAAATCATATACGAAGAAGTCATGACAAAACATTTACGAAGAAGTCTTGACAAATCATTTACGAAGAAGTCTTGACACGAAGTGAAGATTTGCACTTCGTCAAAAAAGTGAAGGTTCGACAAAACATTTACGTTCATGTTTGACAAAACATATCGTTCATGTTTGACAAAGCATATACGATGAAGTTTTGACACGAAGTGAAGATTTGCACTTCGTCAAAAAAGTGAAGGTTCGACAAAACATTTACGTTAATGTTTGACAAAGCATATACGATGAAGTTTTGACACGAAGTGAAGATTTGCACTTCGTCAAAAAAGTGAAGGTTCGACAAAACATTTACGTTCATGTTTGACAAAGCATATACGATGAAGTTTCGAAAAACATATACGTTCATGTTTGACAAAGCATATACGATGAAGTTTCGACAAAACATATACGTTCATGTTTGACAAAGCATATACGATGAAGTTTTGACAAAACATTTACGATGAAGTCTTGACAAATCATATACGAAGAAGTCATGACAAAACATTTACGAAGAAGTCTTGACAAATCATTTACGAAGAAGTCTTGACACGAAGTGAAGATTTGCACTTCGTCAAAAAAGTGAAGGTTCGACAAAACATTTACGTTCATGTTTGACAAAACATATACGTTCATGTTTGACAAAGCATATACGATGAAGTTTTGACACGAAGTGAAGATTTGCACTTCGTCAAAAAAGTGAAGGTTCGACAAAACATTTACGTTCATGTTTGACAAAGCATATACGATGAAGTTTCGACAAAACATATACGTTCATGTTTGACAAAGCATATACGATGAAGTTTTGACAAAACATTTACGATGAAGTCATGACAAAACATTTACGAAGAAGTCTTGACAAATCATTTACGAAGAAGTCTTGACAAAACATATACGATGAAGTTTTGACACGAAGTGAAGATTTGCACTTCGTCAAAAAAGTGAAGGTTCGACAAAACATATACGTTCATGTTTGACAAAGCATATACGAAGAAGTCTTGACAAAACATATTCGAAGAAGTCATGACAAAACATATACGCTCATGTTTGACAAAACATATACGAAGAAATCATGACAAAACATTTACGCTCATTACGATGAAGAAGTCATGAAAATTCATGAGGTGAGAAAAGAGGTGAGAAAAGAGGTGAGATCTCACCTCTTCACCTAAACATTATTTTTGGGTCATTTACGTTCATTACGAAGAAATCATGACAAAACCTATACGAAGAAATCATGACAAAACATTTACGATGAAGAAGTCATGACAAAGCATATACGATGAAGTTTCGACAAATCATTTACGTTCATGTTTGACAAAGCATATACGATGAAATCATGACAAAACATATACGAAGAAGTTTCGACAAAACATGTACGATGAAATCATGACAAAACATATACGATGAAGTTTTGACAAAACATATACGAAGAAGTCATGACAAAACATAAACGAAGAAGTCATGACAAAACATTTACGATGAAGAAGTCATGACAAAACATAAACGAAGAAATCATGACAAAACATTTACGATGAAGAAGTCATGACAAAGCATAAACGAAGAAATCATGACAAATCATTTACGTTCATTACGATGAAGAAGTCATGACAAAACATGTACGTTCATGTTTGACAAAACATTTACGATGAAGAAATCATGACAAAACATAAACGAAGAAATCATGACAAATCATTTACATTCATTACGATGAAGAAGTCATGACAAAACATGTACGTTCATGTTTGACAAAACATTTACGATGAAGTTTCGACAAAACATTTACACTCATTACGATGAAGAAGTCATGACAAATCATTTACGTTCATTACGATGAAGAAGTCTTGACAAAACATTTACGCTCATGTTTGACAAAACATTTACACTCATTACGATGAAGAAGTCATGACAAAACATATACGCTCATGTTTGACAAAACATATACGCTCATTACGATGAAGAAATCATGACAAAACATTTACGATGAAGTAGTGACAAAACATATACGATGAAGAAGTCTTGACAAAACATTTACGCTCATGTTTGACAAAGCATATACGTTCATTACGATGAAGAAGTCATGACAAAGCATATACGATGAAATCATGACAAAACATAAACGAAGAAATCATGACAAAACATTTCCGATGAAGAAATCATGAAAATTCAATGAGGTGAGAAAAGAGGTGAGATCTCACCTCTTCACCTAAACATTATTTTTGGGTCATTTACGCTCATTACGAAGAAATCATGACAAAACATATACGAAGAAATCATGACAAAATATAAACGTTCATTCCGATGAAGAAATCATGAAAATTCAATGAGGTGAGAAAAGAGGTGAGATCTCACCTCTTCACCTAAAATATATTTTTGTCTGATTTACGCTCATTACGATGAAGAAATCATGACAAAACATTTACGAAGAAGAAATCATGACAAAGCATATACGCTCATTACGATGAAGAAATCATGACAAAACATTTACGATGAAGAAGTCTTGACAAAGCATATACGTTCATGTTTGACACATTCATTTACACTCATTACGATGAAGAAATCATGACAAAACATATACAATGAAGAAATCATGAGATTAGAAATGAGATTAGAAATGAGGTTAGATCTAACCATCTACCCTAAACATTATTTTTAGTCGTTTACGTTCATTACGATGAAGAAGTTTCGACACATTCATTTACGCTCATTACGATAAAATCATCATGACAAAACATATACGTTCATTACGATGAAGAAATCATGAAAATTCAATGAGGTGAGAAAAGAGGTGAGATCTAACCATCTACCCTAAACATTATTTTTGGATCATTTACACTCATTCCGATGAAGAAGTTTCGACAAAACATTAACGATAAAATCATCATGACAAAACATTAACGTTCATTACGATGAAGTGTTCTGATGAAGTCATAACTGCCTTCCTCCTGTGTTGTTGTCTAAATGTCATGTTGTCTCATTTTTTCAGAGAAGTTAAATGACCTGGTAGCACATGGTAACATGGTAGCACCTTCAGTTCTTCAAAAATAATTAATTATTGAATGACCTAAAAACCATTAATGAAAACATTATTTTTGGATCATTTACACTCATTACGATGAAGAAGTTTCGACAAAACATTAACGTTCATTACGATGAAGAAGTTTTGACAAAACATATACGTTCATTACGATGAAGAAATCATGAAAATTCAATGAGGTGAGAAAAGAGGTGAGATCTCACCTCTTCACCTAAACATTATTTTTGGGTCATTTACGCTCATTACGATGAAGAAATCATGACAAAACATTTACGAAGAAGTTTTGACAAAACATATACGTTCATTACGATGAAGAAATCATGACAAAACATTTACGAAGAAGTTTTGACAAAACATATACGTTCATTACGATGAAGTTTATTTCCTGCTGTGTTGTCAAAATGTCATGTTGTCACACTTTTTCAGAGAAGTTAAATGACCGAGTGACACATGGTGACGTAGTGACACCTTCAGTTCTTCAAAAATAAGTCATAACTGCCTTCCTCCTGTGTTGTTGTCTAAATGTCATGTTGTCTCATTTTTTCAGAGAAGTTAAATGACCGAGTGACACATGGTGACGTAGTGACACCTTCAGTTCTTCAAAAATAAGTCATAACTGCCTTCCTCCTGTGTTGTTGTCAAAATGTCATGAGTTAAATTACCTGGTGACCGAGTGACACCTTCAGTTCTTCAAAAATAAGTCATAACTGCCTTCCTCCTGTGTTGTTGTCTAAATGTCATGTTGTCTCATTTTTTCAGAGAAGTTAAATGACCTGGTGACACATGGTGACGTAGTGACACCTTCAGTTCTTCAAAAATAATTAATTATTGAATAACCTGAAACCATGAACGTAAACATTATTTTTGGATCATTTACGCTCATTACGATGAAGTTTTGACACGAAGTGAAGAATTGCACTTCGTCAAAAAAGTGAAGGTTCCCGACGGTTTCAAACCGCCATACTTTACATTTTGTACAAAAATATTGTGAGTAAATGAACTCATTATTTTTTGCATCATGACAAAAACATATACGAAGAAATCATGACAAAACATTTACGCTCATTACGATGAAGAAGTCATGAAAATTCATGAGGTGAGAAAAGAGGTGAGAAAAGAGGTGAGATCTCACCTCTTCACCTAAACATTATTTTTGGGTCATTTACGTTCATTACGAAGAAATCATGACAAAACCTATACGAAGAAATCATGACAAAACATTTACGATGAAGAAGTCATGACAAAGCATATACGATGAAGTTTCGACAAATCATTTACGTTCATGTTTGACAAAGCATATACGATGAAATCATGACAAAACATATACGAGAAGTTTCGACAAAACATGTACGATGAAATCATGACAAAACATATACGATGAAGTTTTGACAAAACATATACGAAGAAGTCATGACAAAACATAAACGAAGAAGTCATGACAAAACATTTACGATGAAGAAGTCATGACAAAACTAAACGAAGAAAATCATGACAAAACATTTACGATGAAGAAGTCATGACAAAGCATAAACGAAGAAAATCATGACAAATCATTTACGTTCATTACGATGAAAAATCATGACAAAACATGTACGTTCATGTTTGACAAAACATTTACGATGAAGAAATCATGACAAAACATAAACGAAGAAATCATGACAAATCATTTACATTCATTACGATGAAGAAGTCATGACAAAACATGTACGTTCATGTTTGACAAAAACATTTACGATGAAGTTTCGACAAAACATTTACACTCATTACGATGAAGAAGTCATGACAAATCATTTACGTTCATTACGATGAAGAAGTCTTGACAAAACATTTACGCTCATGTTTGACAAAACATTTACACTCATTACGATGAAGAAAAGTCTTGACAAAGCATATACGTTCATTACGATGAAGAAGTCATGACAAAACATTACGCTCATGTTTGACAAACATATACGCTCATTACGATGAAGAATCATGACAAAACATTTACGATGAAGTAGTGACAAAACATAATACGAAGAAGTCATGACAAAACATTACGCTCATGTTTGACAAAGCATATACGTTCATTACGATGAAGAAGTCATGACAAAGCATATACGATGAAATCATGACAAAACATAACGAAGAATCATGACAAAACATTCCGATGAAGAAATCATGAAAATTCAATGAGGTGAGAAAAGAGGTGAGATCTCACCTCTTCACCTAAAATTATTTTTGTCATTTACGCTCATTACGAAGAAATCATGACAAAAACTTACAAGAATCATGACAAAATATAAACGTTCATTCCGATGAAGAAATCATGAAAATTCAATGAGGTGAGAAAAGAGGTGAGATCTCACCTCTTCACCTAAAATATATTTTTGTCTGATTTACGCTCATTACGATGAAGAAATCATGACAAAACATTTACGAAGAAGAAATCATGACAAAGCATATACGCTCATTACGATGAAGAAATCATGACAAAACATTTACGATGAAGAAGTCTTGACAAAGCATATACGTTCATGTTTGACACATTCATTTACACTCATTACGATGAAGAAATCATGACAAAACATATACAATGAAGAAATCATGAGATTAGAAATGAGATTAGAAATGAGGTTAGATCTAAACCATCTACCCTAAACATTATTTTTAGTCGTTTACGTTCATTACGATGAAGAAGTTTCGACACATTCATTTACGCTCATTACGATAAAATCATCATGACAAAACATATACGTTCATTACGATGAAGAAATCATGAAAATTCAATGAGGTGAGAAAAGAGGTGAGATCTAACCATCTACCCTAAACATTATTTTTGGATCATTTACACTCATTCCGATGAAGAAGTTTCGACAAAACATTAACGATAAAATCATCATGACAAAACATTAACGTTCATTACGATGAAGTGTTCTGATGAAGTCATAACTGCCTTCCTCCTGTGTTGTTGTCTAAATGTCATGTTGTCTCATTTTTTCAGAGAAGTTAAATGACCTGGTAGCACATGGTAACATGGTAGCACCTTCAGTTCTTCAAAAATAATTAATTATTGAATGACCTAAAAACCATTAATGAAAACATTATTTTTGGATCATTTACACTCATTACGATGAAGAAGTTTCGACAAAACATTAACGTTCATTACGATGAAGAAGTTTTGACAAAACATATACGTTCATTACGATGAAGAAATCATGAAAATTCAATGAGGTGAGAAAAGAGGTGAGATCTCACCTCTTCACCTAAACATTATTTTTGGGTCATTTACGCTCATTACGATGAAGAAATCATGACAAAACATTTACGAAGAAGTTTTGACAAAACATATACGAAGAAGTTTTGACAAAACATATACGTTCATTACGATGAAGAAATCATGACAAAACATTTACGAAGAAGTTTTGACAAAACATATACGTTCATTACGATGAAGTTTATTTCCTGCTGTGTTGTCAAAATGTCATGTTGTCACACTTTTTCAGAGAAGTTAAATGACCGAGTGACACATGGTGACGTAGTGACACCTTCAGTTCTTCAAAAATAAGTCATAACTGCCTTCCTCCTGTGTTGTTGTCTAAATGTCATGTTGTCTCATTTTTTCAGAGAAGTTAAATGACCGAGTGACACATGGTGACGTAGTGACACCTTCAGTTCTTCAAAAATAAGTCATAACTGCCTTCCTCCTGTGTTGTTGTCAAAATGTCATGAGTTAAATTACCTGGTGACCGAGTGACACCTTCAGTTCTTCAAAAATAAGTCATAACTGCCTTCCTCCTGTGTTGTTGTCTAAATGTCATGTTGTCTCATTTTTTCAGAGAAGTTAAATGACCTGGTGACACATGGTGACGTAGTGACACCTTCAGTTCTTCAAAAATAATTAATTATTGAATAACCTGAAACCATGAACGTAAACATTATTTTTGGATCATTTACGCTCATTACGATGAAGTTTTGACACGAAGTGAAGAATTGCACTTCGTCAAAAAAGTGAAGGTTCCCGACGGTTTCAAACCGCCATACTTTACATTTTGTACAAAAATATTGTGAGTAAATGAACTCATTATTTTTTGCATCATGACAAAACATATACGAAGAAATCATGACAAAACATTTACGCTCATTACGATGAAGAAGTCATGAAAATTCATGAGGTGAGAAAAGAGGTGAGATCTCACCTCTTCACCTAAACATTATTTTTGGGTCATTTACGTTCATTACGAAGAAGTCATGACAAAACCTATACGAAGAAATCATGACAAAACATTTACGCTCATTCGATGAAGAAGTCATGAAAATTCATGAGGTGAGAAAAGAGGTAGAAAAGAGGTGAGATCTCACCTCTTCACCTAAACATTATTTTTGGGTCATTTACGTTCATTACGAAGAAGTCATGACAAAACCTATACGAAGAAATCATGACAAAACATTTACGATGAAGAAGTCATGACAAAGCATATACGATGAAGTTTCGACAAATCATTTACGTTCATGTTTGACAAAGCATATACGATGAAATCATGACAAAACATTTACGATGAAATCATGACAAAACATTTACGAAGAAATCATGACAAAACATTTACGATGAAGTCATGACAAAACATATACGAAGAAGTTTCGACAAAACATGTACGATGAAATCATGACAAAACATATACGATGAAGTTTTGACAAAACATATACGAAGAAGTCATGACAAAACATAAACGAAGAAGTCATGACAAAACATAAACGAAGAAATCATGACAAAACATAAACGAAGAAATCATGACAAAACATTTACGATGAAGAAGTCATGACAAAGCATAAACGAAGAAATCATGACAAATCATTTACGTTCATTACGATGAAGAAATCATGACAAAACATGTACGTTCATGTTTGACAAAGCATATACGATGAAGTTTTGACAAAACATTTACGATGAAGTCTTGACAAATCATATACGAAGAAGTCATGACAAAACATTTACGAAGAAGTCTTGACAAATCATTTACGAAGAAGTCTTGACACGAAGTGAAGATTTGCACTTCGTCAAAAAAGTGAAGGTTCGACAAAATTTACGTTCATGTTTGACAAAACATATACGTTCATGTTTGACAAAGCATATACGATGAAGTTTTGACACGAAGTGAAGATTTGCACTTCGTCAAAAAAGTGAAGGTTCGACAAAACATTTACGTTCATGTTTGACAAAGCATATACGATGAAGTTTCGACAAAACATATACGTTCATGTTTGACAAAGCATATACGATGAAGTTTTGACACGAAGTGAAGATTTGCACTTCGTCAAAAAAGTGAAGGTTCGACAAAACATTTACGTTCATGTTTGACAAAGCATATACGATGAAGTTTTGACACGAAGTGAAGATTTGCACTTCGTCAAAAAAGTGAAGGTTCGACAAAACATTTACGTTCATGTTTGACAAAACATATACGTTCATGTTTGACAAAGCATATACGATGAAGTTTTGACAAAACATTTACGAAGAAGTCTTGACAAATCATTTACGAAGAAGTCTTGACACGAAGTGAAGATTTGCACTTCGTCAAAAAAGTGAAGGTTCGACAAAACATTTACGTTCATGTTTGACAAAGCATATACGATGAAGTTTTGACACGAAGTGAAGATTTGCACTTCGTCAAAAAAGTGAAGGTTCGACAAAACATTTACGTTCATGTTTGACAAAGCATATACGATGAAGTTTTGACACGAAGTGAAGATTTGCACTTCGTCAAAAAAGTGAAGGTTCGACAAAACATTTACGTTCATGTTTGACAAAGCATATACGATGAAGTTTCGACAAAACATATACGTTCATGTTTGACAAAGCATATACGATGAAGTTTTGACACGAAGTGAAGATTTGCACTTCGTCAAAAAAGTGAAGGTTCGACAAAACATATACGTTCATGTTTGACAAAGCATATACGATGAAGTTTTGACAAAACATTTACGATGAAGTCTTGACAAATCATATACGAAGAAGTCATGACAAAACATTTACGAAGAAGTCTTGACAAATCATTTACGAAGAAGTCTTGACACGAAGTGAAGATTTGCACTTCGTCAAAAAAGTGAAGGTTCGACAAAAATTTACGTTCATGTTTGACAAAACATATACGTTCATGTTTGACAAAGCATATACGATGAAGTTTTGACACGAAGTGAAGATTTGCACTTCGTCAAAAAAGTGAAGGTTCGACAAAACATTTACGTTAATGTTTGACAAAGCATATACGATGAAGTTTTGACACGAAGTGAAGATTTGCACTTCGTCAAAAAAGTGAAGGTTCGACAAAACATTTACGTTCATGTTTGACAAAGCATATACGATGAAGTTTCGACAAACATATACGTTCATGTTTGACAAAGCATATACGATGAAGTTTCGACAAAAACATATACGTTCATGTTTGACAAAGCATATACGATGAAGTTTTGACAAAACATTTACGATGAAGTCTTGACAAATCATATACGAAGAAGTCATGACAAAACATTTACGAAGAAGTCTTGACAAATCATTTACGAAGAAGTCTTGACACGAAGTGAAGATTTGCACTTCGTCAAAAAGTGAAGGTTCGACAAAACATTTACGTTCATGTTTGACAAAACATATACGTTCATGTTTGACAAAGCATATACGATGAAGTTTTGACACGAAGTGAAGATTTGCACTTCGTCAAAAAAGTGAAGGTTCGACAAAACATTTACGTTCATGTTTGACAAAGCATATACGATGAAGTTTCGACAAAACATATACGTTCATGTTTGACAAAGCATATACGATGAAGTTTTGACAAAACATTTACGATGAAGTCATGACAAAACATTTACGAAGAAGTCTTGACAAAATCATTTACGAAGAAGTCTTGACAAAACATATACGATGAAGTTTTGACACGAAGTGAAGATTTGCACTTCGTCAAAAAAAGTGAAGGTTCGACAAAACATATACGTTCATGTTTGACAAAGCATATACGAAGAAGTCTTGACAAAACATATTCGAAGAAGTCATGACAAAACATATACGCTCATGTTTGACAAAACATATACGAAGAAATCATGACAAAACATTTACGCTCATTACGATGAAGAAGTCATGAAAATTCATGAGGTGAGAAAAGAGGTGAGAAAAGAGGTGAGATCTCACCTCTTCACCTAAACATTATTTTTGGGTCATTTACGTTCATTACGAAGAAGTCATGACAAAACCTATACGAAGAAATCATGACAAAACATTTACGATGAAGAAGTCATGACAAAGCATATACGATGAAGTTTCGACAAATCATTTACGTTCATGTTTGACAAAGCATATACGATGAAATCATGACAAAACATATACGAAGAAGTTTCGACAAAACATGTACGATGAAATCATGACAAAACATATACGATGAAGTTTTGACAAAACATATACGAAGAAGTCATGACAAAACATAAACGAAGAAGTCATGACAAAACATTTACGATGAAGAAGTCATGACAAAACATAAACGAAGAAATCATGACAAAACATTTACGATGAAGAAGTCATGACAAAGCATAAACGAAGAAATCATGACAAATCATTTACGTTCATTACGATGAAGAAGTCATGACAAAACATGTACGTTCATGTTTGACAAAACATTTACGATGAAGAAATCATGACAAAACATAAACGAAGAAATCATGACAAATCATTTACATTCATTACGATGAAGAAGTCATGACAAAACATGTACGTTCATGTTTGACAAAACATTTACGATGAAGTTTCGACAAAACATTTACACTCATTACGATGAAGAAGTCATGACAAATCATTTACGTTCATTACGATGAAGAAGTCTTGACAAAACATTTACGCTCATGTTTGACAAAACATTTACACTCATTACGATGAAGAAGTCATGACAAAACATATACGCTCATGTTTGACAAAACATATACGCTCATTACGATGAAGAAATCATGACAAAACATTTACGATGAAGTAGTGACAAAACATATACGATGAAGAAGTCTTGACAAAACATTTACGCTCATGTTTGACAAAGCATATACGTTCATTACGATGAAGAAGTCATGACAAAGCATATACGATGAAATCATGACAAAACATAAACGAAGAAATCATGACAAAACATTTCCGATGAAGAAATCATGAAAATTCAATGAGGTGAGAAAAGAGGTGAGATCTCACCTCTTCACCTAAACATTATTTTTGGGTCATTTACGCTCATTACGAAGAAATCATGACAAAACATATACGAAGAAATCATGACAAAATATAAACGTTCATTCCGATGAAGAAATCATGAAAATTCAATGAGGTGAGAAAAGAGGTGAGATCTCACCTCTTCACCTAAAATATATTTTTGTCTGATTTACGCTCATTACGATGAAGAAATCATGACAAAACATTTACGAAGAAGAAATCATGACAAAGCATATACGCTCATTACGATGAAGAAATCATGACAAAACATTTACGATGAAGAAGTCTTGACAAAGCATATACGTTCATGTTTGACACATTATTTACACTCATTACGATGAAGAAATCATGACAAAAATATACAATGAAGAAATCATGAGATTAGAAATGAGATTAGAAATGAGGTTAGATCTAACCATCTACCCTAAACATTATTTTTAGTCGTTTACGTTCATTACGATGAAGAAGTTTCGACACATTCATTTACGCTCATTACGATAAAATCATCATGACAAAACATATACGTTCATTACGATGAAGAAATCATGAAAATTCAATGAGGTGAGAAAAGAGGTGAGATCTAACCATCTACCCTAAACATTATTTTTGGATCATTTACACTCATTCCGATGAAGAAGTTTCGACAAAACATTAACGATAAATCATCATGACAAAACATTAACGTTCATTACGATGAAGTGTTTCTGATGAAGTCATAACTGCCTTCCTCCTGTGTTGTTGTCTAAATGTCATGTTGTCTCATTTTTTCAGAGAAGTTAAATGACCTGGTAGCACATGGTAACATGGTAGCACCTTCAGTTCTTCAAAAATAATTAATTATTGAATGACCTAAAAACCATTAATGAAAAACATTATTTTTGGATCATTTACACTCATTACGATGAAGAAGTTTCGACAAAACATTAACGTTCATTACGATGAAGAAGTTTTTGACAAAACATATACGTTCATTACGATGAAGAAATCATGAAAATTCAATGAGGTGAGAAAAGAGGTGAGATCTCACCTCTTCACCTAAACATTATTTTTGGGTCATTTACGCTCATTACGATGAAGAAATCATGACAAAAACATTTACGAAGAAGTTTTGACAAAACATATACGTTCATTACGATGAAGAAATCATGACAAAACATTTACGAAGAAGTTTTGACAAAACATATACGTTCATTACGATGAAGTTTATTTCCTGCTGTGTTGTCAAAATGTCATGTTGTCACACTTTTTCAGAGAAGTTAAAATGACCGAGTGACACATGGTGACGTAGTGACACCTTCAGTTCTTCAAAAATAAGTCATAACTGCCTTCCTCCTGTGTTGTTGTCTAAATGTCATGTTGTCTCATTTTTTCAGAGAAGTTAAATGACCGAGTGACACATGGTGACGTAGTGACACCTTCAGTTCTTCAAAAATAAGTCATAACTGCCTTCCTCCTGTGTTGTTGTCAAAATGTCATGAGTTAAATTACCTGGTGACCGAGTGACACCTTCAGTTCTTCAAAAATAAGTCATAACTGCCTTCCTCCTGTGTTGTTGTCTAAATGTCATGTTGTCTCATTTTTTCAGAGAAGTTAAATGACCTGGTGACACATGGTGACGTAAGTGACACCTTCAGTTCTTCAAAAATAATTAATTATTGAATAACCTGAAACCATGAACGTAAACATTATTTTTGGATCATTTACGCTCATTACGATGAAGTTTTGACACGAAGTGAAGAATTGCACTTCGTCAAAAAAGTGAAGGTTCCCGACGGTTTCAAACCGCCATACTTTACATTTTGTACAAAAATATTGTGAGTAAATGAACTCATTATTTTTTGCATCATGACAAAAACATATACGAAGAAATCATGACAAAACATTTACGCTCGCTCATTACGATGAAGAAGTCATGAAAATTCATGAGGTGAGAAAAGAGGTGGAAAAGAGGTGAGATCTCACCTCTTCACCTAAACATTATTTTTGGGTCATTTACGTTCATTACGAAGAAATCATGACAAAACCTATACGAAGAAATCATGACAAAACATTTACGATGAAGAAGTCATGACAAAGCATATACGATGAAGTTTCGACAAATCATTTACGTTCATGTTTGACAAAGCATATACGATGAAATCATGACAAAACATTTACGATGAAATCATGACAAAACATTTACGAAGAAATCATGACAAAACATTTACGATGAAGTTCATGACAAAACATATACGAAGAAGTTTCGACAAAACATTTACGATGAAATCATGACAAAACATATACGATGAAGTTTTGACAAAACATATACGAAGAAGTCATGACAAAACATATACGAAGAAGTCATGACAAAACATAAACGAAGAAATCATGACAAAACATAAACGAAGAAATCATGACAAACATTTACGATGAAGAAGTCATGACAAAGCATAAACGAAGAAATCATGACAAATCATTTACGTTCATTACATGAAGAAATCATGACAAAACATGTACGTTCATGTTTGACAAAGCATATACGATGAAGTTTTGACAAACAATTTACGATGAAGTCTTGACAAATCATATACGAAGAAGTCATGACAAAACATTTACGAAGAAGTCTTGACAAATCATTTACGAAGAAGTCTTGACACGAAGTGAAGATTTGCACTTCGTCAAAAAAGTGAAGGTTCGACAAAACATTTACGTTCATGTTTGACAAAGCATATACGATGAAGTTTTGACACGAAGTGAAGATTTGCACTTCGTCAAAAAAGTGAAGGTTCGACAAAACATTTACGTTCATGTTTGACAAAGCATATACGATGAAGTTTCGACAAACATATACGTTCATGTTTGACAAAGCATATACGATGAAGTTTTGACACGAATGAAGATTTGCCATTCGTAAAAAGTGAAGGTTCGACAAAACATTTACGTTCATGTTTTGACAAAGCATATACGATGAAGTTTTGACACGAAGTGAAGATTTGCACTTCGTCAAAAAAGTGAAGGTTTCGACAAAACATTTACGTTCTAGTTTGACAAAACATATAACGTTCATGTTTGACAAAGCATATACGATGAAGTTTTGACAAAACATTTACGAAAGAAGTCTTGACAAATCATTTACGAAGAAGTCTTGACACGAAGTGAAGATTTGCACATTCGTCAAAAAGTGAAGGTTCGACAAAACATTTAACGTTCATGTTTGACAAAGCATATACGATGAAGTCTTGACACGAAGTGAAGATTTGGCACTTCGTCAAAAAAGTGAAGGTTCGACAAAACATTTACGTTATATGTTTGACAAAGCATATACGATGAAGTTTTTGACACGAAGTGAAGATTTGGCACTTCGTCAAAAAAGTGAAGGTTCGACAAAACATTTACGTTCATGTTTTGACAAAGCATTACGGATGAAGTTTCGACAAACATATAACGTTCATGTTTGACAAAGCATATACGCATGAAGTTTTGACACCGAAGTGAAGATTTGCACTTCGTCAAAAAAAGTGAAGGTTGACAAAACATATACGTTCATGTTTGACAAAGCATATACGATGAAAGTTTTGACAAAAACATTTACGATGAAGTCTTGACAATCATATACGAAGAAGTCATGACAAACATTTAGAAGAAGTCTTGACAAATCATTTACAAAGAAGTCTTGACACGAATGGAAGATTTGCACTTCGTCAAAAAGTGAAAGGTTCGACAAAACATTTACGTTCATGTTTTGACAAAACATATACGTTCATGTTTGACAAAGCATAATACGATGAAGTTTTGACACGAAGTGAAGATTTGCACTTCGTCAAAAAAGTGAAGGTTCGAAAAACATTTACGTTAATGTTTGACAAAGCATATACGATGAAGTTTTGGACACGAAGTGAAGATTTGCACTTCGTCAAAAAAGTGAAGGTTCGACAAAACATTTACGTTCATGTTTGACAAAGCATATACGATGAAGTTTCGACCAAAACATATACGTTCATGTTTGACAAGCATATACGATGAAGTTTCGACAAAAACATATACGTTCATGTTTGACAGCATATACGAATGAAGTTTTGACAAAACATTTACGATGAAGTCTTGACAAATCATATACGAAGAAGTCATGACAAAACATTTACGAAGAAGTCTTGACAAAATATTACGAAGAGTCTTGACACGAAAGTGAAGATTTGCACTTCGTCAAAAAGTGAAGGTTCGACAAAACATTTACGTTCATGTTTGACAAAACATATACGTTCATGTTTGACAAAGCATATACGATGAAGTTTTGACAAGAAGTGCAAGATTTGCACTTGTCAAAAAGTGAAGGTTCGACAAAACATTTTACGTTCATGTTTGACAAAGCATAGTACGATGAAAGTTTCGACAAAACATATACGTTCATGTTTTGACAAAGCATATACGATGAAGTTTTGACAAACATTTACGATGAAGTCATGACAAAACATTTCAAGCAGTCTTGACAATCATTTAGAAGAAGTCTTGACAAAACATATACGATGAAGTTTTGACAGCGAAGTGGAAGATTTGCACTTCGTCAAAAAAGTGAAGGTTCGACAAAACATATACGTTCAATGTTTGACAAAGCATATACGAAGAAGTTTGACAAAACATAATTCGAAGAAGTTATGCAAAAACATATACGCTCATGTTTGACAAAACATATACGAAGAAATCAATGACAAAACATTTACGCTCATTACGATGAAGAAGTCATGAAAATTATGAGGTTGAGAAAAGAGGTGAGAAAAGAGGTGAGATCTCACCTCTTCACCTAAACTTATATTTTTGGGTATTTCACGTTCATTACGAAAGAAGTCATGATAAAACTATATACGAAGAAATCATATGACAAAACATTTACGATGAAGAAGTCATGAAAAGCATATACGATGAAGTTTCCGACAAATCATTTTACGTTCATGTTTGACAAAGCATATACGATGAAATATCATGAAAAAACATATACGAAGAAGTTTCGACAAAACAATGTACGATGAAATCATGACAAAACTATACGATGAAGTTTTGACAAAACATTACGAAGAAGTCATGACAAAACATAAACGAAGAAGTCATGACAAAAATTTACGATGAAGAAGTCAGATACAAACATAAACGAGAAATCAATGACAAAAAAAAAACATTTACGATGAAAGGAAGTCATGACAAAGCATAAACGAAGAAAATCATGACAAATCATTTACGGTTCATTACGATGAAGAAGTCATGAACAAAACATGTACGTTCATGTTTGACAAAACATTTACGATGAAGAAATCATGACAAAACATAAACGAAGAAATCAATGACAAATCATTTACATTCATTAGATGAAGAAGTCATGACAAAACATGTACGTTCATGTTTGACAAAACATTTACGATGAAGTTTCGACAAAACATTTACACTATTCGATGAAGAAGTCATAGACAAATTCATTTACGTTCATTACGATGAAAGAAGTCTTGACTAAAAAATTTACGCTCATGTTTGCAAAACATTTACACTCATTACGATGAAGAGTCATGACAAACATATACGCTCATGTTGACAAAACATATACGCTCATTACGATGAAGAAATCATGAAAAACATTTACGATGAAGTAGTGACAAAACATATACGATGAAGAAAGTCTTGACAAAACATTTAAGTCATGTTGA
>NC_067205.1:21140519-21160408 GCF_026262505.1 Trichomonas vaginalis G3
ATGACAAAACATGTACGTTCATGTTTGACAAAACATTTACGATGAAGTTTCGACAAAACATTTACACTCATTACGATGAAGAAGTCATGACAAATCATTTACGTTCATTACGATGAAGAAGTCTTGACAAAACATTTACGCTCATGTTTGACAAAACATTTACACTCATTACGATGAAGAAGTCTTGACAAAGCATATACGTTCATTACGATGAAGAAGTCATGACAAAACATATACGCTCATGTTTGACAAAACATATACGCTCATTACGATGAAGAAATCATGACAAAACATTTACGATGAAGTAGTGACAAAACATATACGATGAAGAAGTCTTGACAAAACATTTACGCTCATGTTTGACAAAGCATATACGTTCATTACGATGAAGAAGTCATGACAAAGCATATACGATGAAATCATGACAAAACATAAACGAAGAAATCATGACAAAACATTTCCGATGAAGAAATCATGAAAATTCAATGAGGTGAGAAAAGAGGTGAGATCTCACCTCTTCACCTAAACATTATTTTTGGGTCATTTACGCTCATTACGAAGAAATCATGACAAAACATATACGAAGAAATCATGACAAAATATAAACGTTCATTCCGATGAAGAAATCATGAAAATTCAATGAGGTGAGAAAAGAGGTGAGATCTCACCTCTTCACCTAAAATATATTTTTGTCTGATTTACGCTCATTACGATGAAGAAATCATGACAAAACATTTACGAAGAAGAAATCATGACAAAGCATATACGCTCATTACGATGAAGAAATCATGACAAAACATTTACGATGAAGAAGTCTTGACAAAGCATATACGTTCATGTTTGACACATTCATTTACACTCATTACGATGAAGAAATCATGACAAAACATATACAATGAAGAAATCATGAGATTAGAAATGAGATTAGAAATGAGGTTAGATCTAACCATCTACCCTAAACATTATTTTTAGTCGTTTACGTTCATTACGATGAAGAAGTTTCGACACATTCATTTACGCTCATTACGATAAAATCATCATGACAAAACATATACGTTCATTACGATGAAGAAATCATGAAAATTCAATGAGGTGAGAAAAGAGGTGAGATCTAACCATCTACCCTAAACATTATTTTTGGATCATTTACACTCATTCCGATGAAGAAGTTTCGACAAAACATTAACGATAAAATCATCATGACAAAACATTAACGTTCATTACGATGAAGTGTTCTGATGAAGTCATAACTGCCTTCCTCCTGTGTTGTTGTCTAAATGTCATGTTGTCTCATTTTTTCAGAGAAGTTAAATGACCTGGTAGCACATGGTAACATGGTAGCACCTTCAGTTCTTCAAAAATAATTAATTATTGAATGACCTAAAAACCATTAATGAAAACATTATTTTTGGATCATTTACACTCATTACGATGAAGAAGTTTCGACAAAACATTAACGTTCATTACGATGAAGAAGTTTTGACAAAACATATACGTTCATTACGATGAAGAAATCATGAAAATTCAATGAGGTGAGAAAAGAGGTGAGATCTCACCTCTTCACCTAAACATTATTTTTGGGTCATTTACGCTCATTACGATGAAGAAATCATGACAAAACATTTACGAAGAAGTTTTGACAAAACATATACGAAGAAGTTTTGACAAAACATATACGTTCATTACGATGAAGAAATCATGACAAAACATTTACGAAGAAGTTTTGACAAAACATATACGTTCATTACGATGAAGAAATCATGACAAAACATTTACGAAGAAGTTTTGACAAAACATATACGTTCATTACGATGAAGTTTATTTCCTGCTGTGTTGTCAAAATGTCATGTTGTCACACTTTTTCAGAGAAGTTAAATGACCGAGTGACACATGGTGACGTAGTGACACCTTCAGTTCTTCAAAAATAAGTCATAACTGCCTTCCTCCTGTGTTGTTGTCTAAATGTCATGTTGTCTCATTTTTTCAGAGAAGTTAAATGACCGAGTGACACATGGTGACGTAGTGACACCTTCAGTTCTTCAAAAATAAGTCATAACTGCCTTCCTCCTGTGTTGTTGTCAAAATGTCATGAGTTAAATTACCTGGTGACCGAGTGACACCTTCAGTTCTTCAAAAATAAGTCATAACTGCCTTCCTCCTGTGTTGTTGTCTAAATGTCATGTTGTCTCATTTTTTCAGAGAAGTTAAATGACCTGGTGACACATGGTGACGTAGTGACACCTTCAGTTCTTCAAAAATAATTAATTATTGAATAACCTGAAACCATGAACGTAAACATTATTTTTGGATCATTTACGCTCATTACGATGAAGACACGAAGAAGAATTGCACTTCGTCAAAAAAGTGAAGGTTCCCGACGGTTTCAAACCGCCATACTTTACATTTTGTACAAAAATATTGTGAGTAAATGAACTCATTATTTTTTGCATCATGACAAAACATATACGAAGAAATCATGACAAAACATTTACGCTCATTACGATGAAGAAGTCATGAAAATTCATGAGGTGAGAAAAGAGGTGAGATCTCACCTCTTCACCTAAACATTATTTTTGGGTCATTTACGTTCATTACGAAGAAGTCATGACAAAACCTATACGAAGAAATCATGACAAAACATTTACGCTCATTTCGATGAAGAAGTCATGAAAATTCATGAGGTGAGAAAAGAGGTGAGAAAAGAGGTGAGATCTCACCTCTTCACCTAAACATTATTTTTGGGTCATTTACGTTCATTACGAAGAAGTCATGACAAAACCTATACGAAGAAATCATGACAAAACATTTACGATGAAGAAGTCATGACAAAGCATATACGATGAAGTTTCGACAAATCATTTACGTTCATGTTTGACAAAGCATATACGATGAAATCATGACAAAACATTTACGATGAAATCATGACAAAAATTTACGAAGAAATCATGACAAAACATTTACGATGAAGTCATGACAAAACATATACGAAGAAGTTTCGACAAAACATGTACGATGAAATCATGACAAAACATATACGATGAAGTTTTGACAAAACATATACGAAGAAGTCATGACAAAACATAAACGAAGAAGTCATGACAAAACATAAACGAAGAAATCATGACAAAACATAAACGAAGAAATCATGACAAAACATTTACGATGAAGAAGTCATGACAAAGCATAAACGAAGAAATCATGACAAATCATTTACGTTCATTACGATGAAGAAATCATGACAAAACATGTACGTTCATGTTTGACAAAGCATATACGATGAAGTTTTGACAAAACATTTACGATGAAGTCTTGACAAATCATATACGAAGAAGTCATGACAAAACATTTACGAAGAAGTCTTGACAAATCATTTACGAAGAAGTCTTGACACGAAGTGAAGATTTGCACTTCGTCAAAAAAGTGAAGGTTCGACAAAACATTTACGTTCATGTTTGACAAAGCATATACGATGAAGTTTTGACACGAAGTGAAGATTTGCACTTCGTCAAAAAAGTGAAGGTTCGACAAAACATTTACGTTCATGTTTGACAAAGCATATACGATGAAGTTTCGACAAAACATATACGTTCATGTTTGACAAAGCATATACGATGAAGTTTTGACACGAAGTGAAGATTTGCACTTCGTCAAAAAAGTGAAGGTTCGACAAAACATTTACGTTCATGTTTGACAAAGCATATACGATGAAGTTTTGACACGAAGTGAAGATTTGCACTTCGTCAAAAAAGTGAAGGTTCGACAAAACATTTACGTTCATGTTTGACAAAACATATACGTTCATGTTTGACAAAGCATATACGATGAAGTTTTGACAAAACATTTACGAAGAAGTCTTGACAAATCATTTACGAAGAAGTCTTGACACGAAGTGAAGATTTGCACTTCGTCAAAAAAGTGAAGGTTCGACAAAACATTTACGTTCATGTTTGACAAAGCATATACGATGAAGTCTTGACACGAAGTGAAGATTTGCACTTCGTCAAAAAAGTGAAGGTTCGACAAAACATTTACGTTCATGTTTGACAAAGCATATACGATGAAGTTTTGACACGAAGTGAAGATTTGCACTTCGTCAAAAAAGTGAAGGTTCGACAAAACATTTACGTTCATGTTTGACAAAGCATATACGATGAAGTTTCGACAAAACATATACGTTCATGTTTGACAAAGCATATACGATGAAGTTTTGACACGAAGTGAAGATTTGCACTTCGTCAAAAAAGTGAAGGTTCGACAAAACATATACGTTCATGTTTGACAAAGCATATACGATGAAGTTTTGACAAAACATTTACGATGAAGTCTTGACAAATCATATACGAAGAAGTCATGACAAAACATTTACGAAGAAGTCTTGACAAATCATTTACGAAGAAGTCTTGACACGAAGTGAAGATTTGCACTTCGTCAAAAAAGTGAAGGTTCGACAAAACATTTACGTTCATGTTTGACAAAACATATACGTTCATGTTTGACAAAGCATATACGATGAAGTTTTGACACGAAGTGAAGATTTGCACTTCGTCAAAAAAGTGAAGGTTCGACAAAACATTTACGTTAATGTTTGACAAAGCATATACGATGAAGTTTTGACACGAAGTGAAGATTTGCACTTCGTCAAAAAAGTGAAGGTTCGACAAAACATTTACGTTCATGTTTGACAAAGCATATACGATGAAGTTTCGACAAAACATATACGTTCATGTTTGACAAAGCATATACGATGAAGTTTCGACAAAACATATACGTTCATGTTTGACAAAGCATATACGATGAAGTTTTGACAAAACATTTACGATGAAGTCTTGACAAATCATATACGAAGAAGTCATGACAAAACATTTACGAAGAAGTCTTGACAAATCATTTACGAAGAAGTCTTGACACGAAGTGAAGATTTGCACTTCGTCAAAAAAGTGAAGGTTCGACAAAACATTTACGTTCATGTTTGACAAAACATATACGTTCATGTTTGACAAAGCATATACGATGAAGTTTTGACACGAAGTGAAGATTTGCACTTCGTCAAAAAAGTGAAGGTTCGACAAAACATTTACGTTCATGTTTGACAAAGCATATACGATGAAGTTTCGACAAAACATATACGTTCATGTTTGACAAAGCATATACGATGAAGTTTTGACAAAACATTTACGATGAAGTCATGACAAAACATTTACGAAGAAGTCTTGACAAATCATTTACGAAGAAGTCTTGACAAAACATATACGATGAAGTTTTGACACGAAGTGAAGATTTGCACTTCGTCAAAAAAGTGAAGGTTCGACAAAACATATACGTTCATGTTTGACAAAGCATATACGAAGAAGTCTTGACAAAACATATTCGAAGAAGTCATGACAAAACATATACGCTCATGTTTGACAAAACATATACGAAGAAATCATGACAAAACATTTACGCTCATTACGATGAAGAAGTCATGAAAATTCATGAGGTGAGAAAAGAGGTGAGAAAAGAGGTGAGATCTCACCTCTTCACCTAAACATTATTTTTGGGTCATTTACGTTCATTACGAAGAAGTCATGACAAAACCTATACGAAGAAATCATGACAAAACATTTACGATGAAGAAGTCATGACAAAGCATATACGATGAAGTTTCGACAAATCATTTACGTTCATGTTTGACAAAGCATATACGATGAAATCATGACAAAACATATACGAAGAAGTTTCGACAAAACATGTACGATGAAATCATGACAAAACATATACGATGAAGTTTTGACAAAACATATACGAAGAAGTCATGACAAAACATAAACGAAGAAGTCATGACAAAACATTTACGATGAAGAAGTCATGACAAAACATAAACGAAGAAATCATGACAAAACATTTACGATGAAGAAGTCATGACAAAGCATAAACGAAGAAATCATGACAAATCATTTACGTTCATTACGATGAAGAAGTCATGACAAAACATGTACGTTCATGTTTGACAAAACATTTACGATGAAGAAATCATGACAAAACATAAACGAAGAAATCATGACAAATCATTTACATTCATTACGATGAAGAAGTCATGACAAAACATGTACGTTCATGTTTGACAAAACATTTACGATGAAGTTTCGACAAAACATTTACACTCATTACGATGAAGAAGTCATGACAAATCATTTACGTTCATTACGATGAAGAAGTCTTGACAAAACATTTACGCTCATGTTTGACAAAACATTTACACTCATTACGATGAAGAAGTCATGACAAAACATATACGCTCATGTTTGACAAAACATATACGCTCATTACGATGAAGAAATCATGACAAAACATTTACGATGAAGTAGTGACAAAACATATACGATGAAGAAGTCTTGACAAAACATTTACGCTCATGTTTGACAAAGCATATACGTTCATTACGATGAAGAAGTCATGACAAAGCATATACGATGAAATCATGACAAAACATAAACGAAGAAATCATGACAAAACATTTCCGATGAAGAAATCATGAAAATTCAATGAGGTGAGAAAAGAGGTGAGATCTCACCTCTTCACCTAAACATTATTTTTGGGTCATTTACGCTCATTACGAAGAAATCATGACAAAACATATACGAAGAAATCATGACAAAATATAAACGTTCATTCCGATGAAGAAATCATGAAAATTCAATGAGGTGAGAAAAGAGGTGAGATCTCACCTCTTCACCTAAAATATATTTTTGTCTGATTTACGCTCATTACGATGAAGAAATCATGACAAAACATTTACGAAGAAGAAATCATGACAAAGCATATACGCTCATTACGATGAAGAAATCATGACAAAACATTTACGATGAAGAAGTCTTGACAAAGCATATACGTTCATGTTTGACACATTCATTTACACTCATTACGATGAAGAAATCATGACAAAACATATACAATGAAGAAATCATGAGATTAGAAATGAGATTAGAAATGAGGTTAGATCTAACCATCTACCCTAAACATTATTTTTAGTCGTTTACGTTCATTACGATGAAGAAGTTTCGACACATTCATTTACGCTCATTACGATAAAATCATCATGACAAAACATATACGTTCATTACGATGAAGAAATCATGAAAATTCAATGAGGTGAGAAAAGAGGTGAGATCTAACCATCTACCCTAAACATTATTTTTGGATCATTTACACTCATTCCGATGAAGAAGTTTCGACAAAACATTAACGATAAAATCATCATGACAAAACATTAACGTTCATTACGATGAAGTGTTCTGATGAAGTCATAACTGCCTTCCTCCTGTGTTGTTGTCTAAATGTCATGTTGTCTCATTTTTTCAGAGAAGTTAAATGACCTGGTAGCACATGGTAACATGGTAGCACCTTCAGTTCTTCAAAAATAATTAATTATTGAATGACCTAAAAACCATTAATGAAAACATTATTTTTGGATCATTTACACTCATTACGATGAAGAAGTTTCGACAAAACATTAACGTTCATTACGATGAAGAAGTTTTGACAAAACATATACGTTCATTACGATGAAGAAATCATGAAAATTCAATGAGGTGAGAAAAGAGGTGAGATCTCACCTCTTCACCTAAACATTATTTTTGGGTCATTTACGCTCATTACGATGAAGAAATCATGACAAAACATTTACGAAGAAGTTTTGACAAAACATATACGTTCATTACGATGAAGAAATCATGACAAAACATTTACGAAGAAGTTTTGACAAAACATATACGTTCATTACGATGAAGTTTATTTCCTGCTGTGTTGTCAAAATGTCATGTTGTCACACTTTTTCAGAGAAGTTAAATGACCGAGTGACACATGGTGACGTAGTGACACCTTCAGTTCTTCAAAAATAAGTCATAACTGCCTTCCTCCTGTGTTGTTGTCTAAATGTCATGTTGTCTCATTTTTTCAGAGAAGTTAAATGACCGAGTGACACATGGTGACGTAGTGACACCTTCAGTTCTTCAAAAATAAGTCATAACTGCCTTCCTCCTGTGTTGTTGTCAAAATGTCATGAGTTAAATTACCTGGTGACCGAGTGACACCTTCAGTTCTTCAAAAATAAGTCATAACTGCCTTCCTCCTGTGTTGTTGTCTAAATGTCATGTTGTCTCATTTTTTCAGAGAAGTTAAATGACCTGGTGACACATGGTGACGTAGTGACACCTTCAGTTCTTCAAAAATAATTAATTATTGAATAACCTGAAACCATGAACGTAAACATTATTTTTGGATCATTTACGCTCATTACGATGAAGTTTTGACACGAAGTGAAGAATTGCACTTCGTCAAAAAAGTGAAGGTTCCCGACGGTTTCAAACCGCCATACTTTACATTTTGTACAAAAATATTGTGAGTAAATGAACTCATTATTTTTTGCATCATGACAAAACATATACGAAGAAATCATGACAAAACATTTACGCTCATTACGATGAAGAAGTCATGAAAATTCATGAGGTGAGAAAAGAGGTGAGAAAAGAGGTGAGATCTCACCTCTTCACCTAAACATTATTTTTGGGTCATTTACGTTCATTACGAAGAAATCATGACAAAACCTATACGAAGAAATCATGACAAAACATTTACGATGAAGAAGTCATGACAAAGCATATACGATGAAGTTTCGACAAATCATTTACGTTCATGTTTGACAAAGCATATACGATGAAATCATGACAAAACATATACGAAGAAGTTTCGACAAAACATGTACGATGAAATCATGACAAAACATATACGATGAAGTTTTGACAAAACATATACGAAGAAGTCATGACAAAACATAAACGAAGAAGTCATGACAAAACATTTACGATGAAGAAGTCATGACAAAACATAAACGAAGAAATCATGACAAAACATTTACGATGAAGAAGTCATGACAAAGCATAAACGAAGAAATCATGACAAATCATTTACGTTCATTACGATGAAGAAATCATGACAAAACATGTACGTTCATGTTTGACAAAACATTTACGATGAAGAAATCATGACAAAACATAAACGAAGAAATCATGACAAATCATTTACATTCATTACGATGAAGAAGTCATGACAAAACATGTACGTTCATGTTTGACAAAACATTTACGATGAAGTTTCGACAAAACATTTACACTCATTACGATGAAGAAGTCATGACAAATCATTTACGTTCATTACGATGAAGAAGTCTTGACAAAACATTTACGCTCATGTTTGACAAAACATTTACACTCATTACGATGAAGAAGTCTTGACAAAGCATATACGTTCATTACGATGAAGAAGTCATGACAAAACATATACGCTCATGTTTGACAAAACATATACGCTCATTACGATGAAGAAATCATGACAAAACATTTACGATGAAGTAGTGACAAAACATATACGATGAAGAAGTCTTGACAAAACATTTACGCTCATGTTTGACAAAGCATATACGTTCATTACGATGAAGAAGTCATGACAAAGCATATACGATGAAATCATGACAAAACATAAACGAAGAAATCATGACAAAACATTTCCGATGAAGAAATCATGAAAATTCAATGAGGTGAGAAAAGAGGTGAGATCTCACCTCTTCACCTAAACATTATTTTTGGGTCATTTACGCTCATTACGAAGAAATCATGACAAAACATATACGAAGAAATCATGACAAAATATAAACGTTCATTCCGATGAAGAAATCATGAAAATTCAATGAGGTGAGAAAAGAGGTGAGATCTCACCTCTTCACCTAAAATATATTTTTGTCTGATTTACGCTCATTACGATGAAGAAATCATGACAAAACATTTACGAAGAAGAAATCATGACAAAGCATATACGCTCATTACGATGAAGAAATCATGACAAAACATTTACGATGAAGAAGTCTTGACAAAGCATATACGTTCATGTTTGACACATTCATTTACACTCATTACGATGAAGAAATCATGACAAAACATATACAATGAAGAAATCATGAGATTAGAAATGAGATTAGAAATGAGGTTAGATCTAACCATCTACCCTAAACATTATTTTTAGTCGTTTACGTTCATTACGATGAAGAAGTTTCGACACATTCATTTACGCTCATTACGATAAAATCATCATGACAAAACATATACGTTCATTACGATGAAGAAATCATGAAAATTCAATGAGGTGAGAAAAGAGGTGAGATCTAACCATCTACCCTAAACATTATTTTTGGATCATTTACACTCATTCCGATGAAGAAGTTTCGACAAAACATTAACGATAAAATCATCATGACAAAACATTAACGTTCATTACGATGAAGTGTTCTGATGAAGTCATAACTGCCTTCCTCCTGTGTTGTTGTCTAAATGTCATGTTGTCTCATTTTTTCAGAGAAGTTAAATGACCTGGTAGCACATGGTAACATGGTAGCACCTTCAGTTCTTCAAAAATAATTAATTATTGAATGACCTAAAAACCATTAATGAAAACATTATTTTTGGATCATTTACACTCATTACGATGAAGAAGTTTCGACAAAACATTAACGTTCATTACGATGAAGAAGTTTTGACAAAACATATACGTTCATTACGATGAAGAAATCATGAAAATTCAATGAGGTGAGAAAAGAGGTGAGATCTCACCTCTTCACCTAAACATTATTTTTGGGTCATTTACGCTCATTACGATGAAGAAATCATGACAAAACATTTACGAAGAAGTTTTGACAAAACATATACGAAGAAGTTTTGACAAAACATATACGTTCATTACGATGAAGAAATCATGACAAAACATTTACGAAGAAGTTTTGACAAAACATATACGTTCATTACGATGAAGTTTATTTCCTGCTGTGTTGTCAAAATGTCATGTTGTCACACTTTTTCAGAGAAGTTAAATGACCGAGTGACACATGGTGACGTAGTGACACCTTCAGTTCTTCAAAAAATAAGTCATAACTGCCTTCCTCCTGTGTTGTTGTCTAAATGTCATGTTGTCTCATTTTTTCAGAGAAGTTAAATGACCGAGTGACACATGGTGACGTAGTGACACCTTCAGTTCTTCAAAAATAAGTCATAACTGCCTTCCTCCTGTGTTGTTGTCAAAATGTCATGAGTTAAATTACCTGGTGACCGAGTGACACCTTCAGTTCTTCAAAAATAAGTCATAACTGCCTTCCTCCTGTGTTGTTGTCTAAATGTCATGTTGTCTCATTTTTTCAGAGAAGTTAAATGACCTGGTGACACATGGTGACGTAGTGACACCTTCAGTTCTTCAAAAATAATTAATTATTGAATAACCTGAAACCATGAACGTAAACATTATTTTTGGATCATTTACGCTCATTACGATGAAGTTTTGACACGAAGTGAAGAATTGCACTTCGTCAAAAAAGTGAAGGTTCCCGACGGTTTCAAACCGCCATACTTTACATTTTGTACAAAAATATTGTGAGTAAATGAACTCATTATTTTTTGCATCATGACAAAACATATACGAAGAAATCATGACAAAACATTTACGCTCATTACGATGAAGAAGTCATGAAAATTCATGAGGTGAGAAAAGAGGTGAGATCTCACCTCTTCACCTAAACATTATTTTTGGGTCATTTACGTTCATTACGAAGAAGTCATGACAAAACCTATACGAAGAAATCATGACAAAACATTTACGCTCATTTCGATGAAGAAGTCATGAAAATTCATGAGGTGAGAAAAGAGGTGAGAAAAGAGGTGAGATCTCACCTCTTCACCTAAACATTATTTTTGGGTCATTTACGTTCATTACGAAGAAGTCATGACAAAACCTATACGAAGAAATCATGACAAAACATTTACGATGAAGAAGTCATGACAAAGCATATACGATGAAGTTTCGACAAATCATTTACGTTCATGTTTGACAAAGCATATACGATGAAATCATGACAAAACATTTACGATGAAATCATGACAAAACATTTACGAAGAAATCATGACAAAACATTTACGATGAAGTCATGACAAAACATATACGAAGAAGTTTCGACAAAACATGTACGATGAAATCATGACAAAACATATACGATGAAGTTTTGACAAAACATATACGAAGAAGTCATGACAAAACATAAACGAAGAAGTCATGACAAAACATAAACGAAGAAATCATGACAAAACATAAACGAAGAAATCATGACAAAACATTTACGATGAAGAAGTCATGACAAAGCATAAACGAAGAAATCATGACAAATCATTTACGTTCATTACGATGAAGAAATCATGACAAAACATGTACGTTCATGTTTGACAAAGCATATACGATGAAGTTTTGACAAAACATTTACGATGAAGTCTTGACAAATCATATACGAAGAAGTCATGACAAAACATTTACGAAGAAGTCTTGACAAATCATTTACGAAGAAGTCTTGACACGAAGTGAAGATTTGCACTTCGTCAAAAAAGTGAAGGTTCGACAAAACATTTACGTTCATGTTTGACAAAACATATACGTTCATGTTTGACAAAGCATATACGATGAAGTTTTGACACGAAGTGAAGATTTGCACTTCGTCAAAAAAGTGAAGGTTCGACAAAACATTTACGTTCATGTTTGACAAAGCATATACGATGAAGTTTCGACAAAACATATACGTTCATGTTTGACAAAGCATATACGATGAAGTTTTGACACGAAGTGAAGATTTGCACTTCGTCAAAAAAGTGAAGGTTCGACAAAACATTTACGTTCATGTTTGACAAAGCATATACGATGAAGTTTTGACACGAAGTGAAGATTTGCACTTCGTCAAAAAAGTGAAGGTTCGACAAAACATTTACGTTCATGTTTGACAAAACATATACGTTCATGTTTGACAAAGCATATACGATGAAGTTTTGACAAAACATTTACGAAGAAGTCTTGACAAATCATTTACGAAGAAGTCTTGACACGAAGTGAAGATTTGCACTTCGTCAAAAAAGTGAAGGTTCGACAAAACATTTACGTTCATGTTTGACAAAGCATATACGATGAAGTTTTGACACGAAGTGAAGATTTGCACTTCGTCAAAAAAGTGAAGGTTCGACAAAACATTTACGTTCATGTTTGACAAAGCATATACGATGAAGTTTTGACACGAAGTGAAGATTTGCACTTCGTCAAAAAAGTGAAGGTTCGACAAAACATTTACGTTCATGTTTGACAAAGCATATACGATGAAGTTTCGACAAAACATATACGTTCATGTTTGACAAAGCATATACGATGAAGTTTTGACACGAAGTGAAGATTTGCACTTCGTCAAAAAAGTGAAGGTTCGACAAAACATATACGTTCATGTTTGACAAAGCATATACGATGAAGTTTTGACAAAACATTTACGATGAAGTCTTGACAAATCATATACGAAGAAGTCATGACAAAACATTTACGAAGAAGTCTTGACAAATCATTTACGAAGAAGTCTTGACACGAAGTGAAGATTTGCACTTCGTCAAAAAAGTGAAGGTTCGACAAAACATTTACGTTCATGTTTGACAAAACATATACGTTCATGTTTGACAAAGCATATACGATGAAGTTTTGACACGAAGTGAAGATTTGCACTTCGTCAAAAAAGTGAAGGTTCGACAAAACATTTACGTTAATGTTTGACAAAGCATATACGATGAAGTTTTGACACGAAGTGAAGATTTGCACTTCGTCAAAAAAGTGAAGGTTCGACAAAACATTTACGTTCATGTTTGACAAAGCATATACGATGAAGTTTCGACAAAACATATACGTTCATGTTTGACAAAGCATATACGATGAAGTTTCGACAAAACATATACGTTCATGTTTGACAAAGCATATACGATGAAGTTTTGACAAAACATTTACGATGAAGTCTTGACAAATCATATACGAAGAAGTCATGACAAAACATTTACGAAGAAGTCTTGACAAATCATTTACGAAGAAGTCTTGACACGAAGTGAAGATTTGCACTTCGTCAAAAAAGTGAAGGTTCGACAAAACATTTACGTTCATGTTTGACAAAACATATACGTTCATGTTTGACAAAGCATATACGATGAAGTTTTGACACGAAGTGAAGATTTGCACTTCGTCAAAAAAGTGAAGGTTCGACAAAACATTTACGTTCATGTTTGACAAAGCATATACGATGAAGTTTCGACAAAACATATACGTTCATGTTTGACAAAGCATATACGATGAAGTTTTGACAAAACATTTACGATGAAGTCATGACAAAACATTTACGAAGAAGTCTTGACAAATCATTTACGAAGAAGTCTTGACAAAACATATACGATGAAGTTTTGACACGAAGTGAAGATTTGCACTTCGTCAAAAAAGTGAAGGTTCGACAAAACATATACGTTCATGTTTGACAAAGCATATACGAAGAAGTCTTGACAAAACATATTCGAAGAAGTCATGACAAAACATATACGCTCATGTTTGACAAAACATATACGAAGAAATCATGACAAAACATTTACGCTCATTACGATGAAGAAGTCATGAAAATTCATGAGGTGAGAAAAGAGGTGAGAAAAGAGGTGAGATCTCACCTCTTCACCTAAACATTATTTTTGGGTCATTTACGTTCATTACGAAGAAGTCATGACAAAACCTATACGAAGAAATCATGACAAAACATTTACGATGAAGAAGTCATGACAAAGCATATACGATGAAGTTTCGACAAATCATTTACGTTCATGTTTGACAAAGCATATACGATGAAATCATGACAAAACATATACGAAGAAGTTTCGACAAAACATGTACGATGAAATCATGACAAAACATATACGATGAAGTTTTGACAAAACATATACGAAGAAGTCATGACAAAACATAAACGAAGAAGTCATGACAAAACATTTACGATGAAGAAGTCATGACAAAACATAAACGAAGAAATCATGACAAAACATTTACGATGAAGAAGTCATGACAAAGCATAAACGAAGAAATCATGACAAATCATTTACGTTCATTACGATGAAGAAGTCATGACAAAACATGTACGTTCATGTTTGACAAAACATTTACGATGAAGAAATCATGACAAAACATAAACGAAGAAATCATGACAAATCATTTACATTCATTACGATGAAGAAGTCATGACAAAACATGTACGTTCATGTTTGACAAAACATTTACGATGAAGTTTCGACAAAACATTTACACTCATTACGATGAAGAAGTCATGACAAATCATTTACGTTCATTACGATGAAGAAGTCTTGACAAAACATTTACGCTCATGTTTGACAAAACATTTACACTCATTACGATGAAGAAGTCATGACAAAACATATACGCTCATGTTTGACAAAACATATACGCTCATTACGATGAAGAAATCATGACAAAACATTTACGATGAAGTAGTGACAAAACATATACGATGAAGAAGTCTTGACAAAACATTTACGCTCATGTTTGACAAAGCATATACGTTCATTACGATGAAGAAGTCATGACAAAGCATATACGATGAAATCATGACAAAACATAAACGAAGAAATCATGACAAAACATTTCCGATGAAGAAATCATGAAAATTCAATGAGGTGAGAAAAGAGGTGAGATCTCACCTCTTCACCTAAACATTATTTTTGGGTCATTTACGCTCATTACGAAGAAATCATGACAAAACATATACGAAGAAATCATGACAAAATATAAACGTTCATTCCGATGAAGAAATCATGAAAATTCAATGAGGTGAGAAAAGAGGTGAGATCTCACCTCTTCACCTAAAATATATTTTTGTCTGATTTACGCTCATTACGATGAAGAAATCATGACAAAACATTTACGAAGAAGAAATCATGACAAAGCATATACGCTCATTACGATGAAGAAATCATGACAAAACATTTACGATGAAGAAGTCTTGACAAAGCATATACGTTCATGTTTGACACATTCATTTACACTCATTACGATGAAGAAATCATGACAAAACATATACAATGAAGAAATCATGAGATTAGAAATGAGATTAGAAATGAGGTTAGATCTAACCATCTACCCTAAACATTATTTTTAGTCGTTTACGTTCATTACGATGAAGAAGTTTCGACACATTCATTTACGCTCATTACGATAAAATCATCATGACAAAACATATACGTTCATTACGATGAAGAAATCATGAAAATTCAATGAGGTGAGAAAAGAGGTGAGATCTAACCATCTACCCTAAACATTATTTTTGGATCATTTACACTCATTCCGATGAAGAAGTTTCGACAAAACATTAACGATAAAATCATCATGACAAAACATTAACGTTCATTACGATGAAGTGTTCTGATGAAGTCATAACTGCCTTCCTCCTGTGTTGTTGTCTAAATGTCATGTTGTCTCATTTTTTCAGAGAAGTTAAATGACCTGGTAGCACATGGTAACATGGTAGCACCTTCAGTTCTTCAAAAATAATTAATTATTGAATGACCTAAAAACCATTAATGAAAAATTATTTTTGGATCATTTACACTCATTACGATGAAGAAGTTTCGACAAAACATTAACGTTCATTACGATGAAGAAGTTTTGACAAAACATATACGTTCATTACGATGAAGAAATCATGAAAATTCAATGAGGTGAGAAAAGAGGTGAGATCTCACCTCTTCACCTAAACATTATTTTTGGGTCATTTACGCTCATTACGATGAAGAAATCATGACAAAACATTTACGAAGAAGTTTTGACAAAACATATACGTTCATTACGATGAAGAAATCATGACAAAACATTTACGAAGAAGTTTTGACAAAACATATACGTTCATTACGATGAAGTTTATTTCCTGCTGTGTTGTCAAAATGTCATGTTGTCACACTTTTTCAGAGAAGTTAAATGACCGAGTGACACATGGTGACGTAGTGACACCTTCAGTTCTTCAAAAATAAGTCATAACTGCCTTCCTCCTGTGTTGTTGTCTAAATGTCATGTTGTCTCATTTTTTCAGAGAAGTTAAATGACCGAGTGACACATGGTGACGTAGTGACACCTTCAGTTCTTCAAAAATAAGTCATAACTGCCTTCCTCCTGTGTTGTTGTCAAAATGTCATGAGTTAAATTACCTGGTGACCGAGTGACACCTTCAGTTCTTCAAAAATAAGTCATAACTGCCTTCCTCCTGTGTTGTTGTCTAAATGTCATGTTGTCTCATTTTTTCAGAGAAGTTAAATGACCTGGTGACACATGGTGACGTAGTGACACCTTCAGTTCTTCAAAAATAATTAATTATTGAATAACCTGAAACCATGAACGTAAACATTATTTTTGGATCATTTACGCTCATTACGATGAAGTTTTGACACGAAGTGAAGAATTGCACTTCGTCAAAAAAGTGAAGGTTCCCGACGGTTTCAAACCGCCATACTTTACATTTTGTACAAAAATATTGTGAGTAAATGAACTCATTATTTTTTGCATCATGACAAAACATATACGAAGAAATCATGACAAAACATTTACGCTCATTACGATGAAGAAGTCATGAAAATTCATGAGGTGAGAAAAGAGGTGAGAAAAGAGGTGAGATCTCACCTCTTCACCTAAACATTATTTTTGGGTCATTTACGTTCATTACGAAGAAATCATGACAAAACCTATACGAAGAAATCATGACAAAACATTTACGATGAAGAAGTCATGACAAAGCATATACGATGAAGTTTCGACAAATCATTTACGTTCATGTTTGACAAAGCATATACGATGAAATCATGACAAAACATTTACGATGAAATCATGACAAAACATTTACGAAGAAATCATGACAAAACATTTACGATGAAGTCATGACAAAACATATACGAAGAAGTTTCGACAAAACATGTACGATGAAATCATGACAAAACATATACGATGAAGTTTTGACAAAACATATACGAAGAAGTCATGACAAAACATAAACGAAGAAGTCATGACAAAACATAAACGAAGAAATCATGACAAAACATAAACGAAGAAATCATGACAAAACATTTACGATGAAGAAGTCATGACAAAGCATAAACGAAGAAATCATGACAAATCATTTACGTTCATTACGATGAAGAAATCATGACAAAACATGTACGTTCATGTTTGACAAAGCATATACGATGAAGTTTTGACAAAACATTTACGATGAAGTCTTGACAAATCATATACGAAGAAGTCATGACAAAACATTTACGAAGAAGTCTTGACAAATCATTTACGAAGAAGTCTTGACACGAAGTGAAGATTTGCACTTCGTCAAAAAAGTGAAGGTTCGACAAAACATTTACGTTCATGTTTGACAAAGCATATACGATGAAGTTTTGACACGAAGTGAAGATTTGCACTTCGTCAAAAAAGTGAAGGTTCGACAAAACATTTACGTTCATGTTTGACAAAGCATATACGATGAAGTTTCGACAAAACATATACGTTCATGTTTGACAAAGCATATACGATGAAGTTTTGACACGAAGTGAAGATTTGCACTTCGTCAAAAAAGTGAAGGTTCGACAAAACATTTACGTTCATGTTTGACAAAGCATATACGATGAAGTTTTGACACGAAGTGAAGATTTGCACTTCGTCAAAAAAGTGAAGGTTCGACAAAACATTTACGTTCATGTTTGACAAAACATATACGTTCATGTTTGACAAAGCATATACGATGAAGTTTTGACAAAACATTTACGAAGAAGTCTTGACAAATCATTTACGAAGAAGTCTTGACACGAAGTGAAGATTTGCACTTCGTCAAAAAAGTGAAGGTTCGACAAAACATTTACGTTCATGTTTGACAAAGCATATACGATGAAGTTTTGACACGAAGTGAAGATTTGCACTTCGTCAAAAAAGTGAAGGTTCGACAAAACATTTACGTTAATGTTTGACAAAGCATATACGATGAAGTTTTGACACGAAGTGAAGATTTGCACTTCGTCAAAAAAGTGAAGGTTCGACAAAACATTTACGTTCATGTTTGACAAAGCATATACGATGAAGTTTTGACACGAAGTGAAGATTTGCACTTCGTCAAAAAAGTGAAGGTTCGACAAAACATATACGTTCATGTTTGACAAAGCATATACGATGAAGTTTTGACAAAACATTTACGATGAAGTCTTGACAAATCATATACGAAGAAGTCATGACAAAACATTTACGATGAAATCTTGACAAAACATTTACGATGAAATCTTGACAAAGCATATACGATGAAATCATGACAAAACATTTACGATGAAATCATGACAAAACATTTACGAAGAAATCATGACAAACATTTACGATGAAGTCATGACAAAACATATACGAAGAAGTTTCGACACAAACATGTACGATGAAATCATGAACAAAACATATATACGATGAAGTTTTGACAAAACATATACGAAGAAGTCATGACAAAACATAAACGAAGAAGTCATGACAAACATAACGAAGAAATCATGACAAAACATAAACGAAGAAATCATGACAAAACATTTACGATGAAGAAGTCATGACAAAGCATAAACGAAGAAATCATGACAAATCATTTCGTTCATTACGATGAAGAAATCATGACAAAACATGTACGTTCATGTTTGACAAAGCATATACGATGAAGTTTTGACAAAAATTTACGATGAAGTCTTGACAAATCATATCGAAGAAGTCATGACAAAACATTTACGAAGAAGTCTTGACAATCATTTACGAAGAAGTCTTGACACGAAGTGAAGATTTGCACTTCGTCAAAAAAAGTGAAGGTTCGACAAAACATTTACGTTCATGTTTGACAAAGCATATACGATGAAGTTTTGACACGAAGTGAAGATTTGCACTTCGTCAAAAAAGTGAAGGTTCGACAAAACATTTACGTTCATGTTTGA
>NC_067205.1:21160508-21176244 GCF_026262505.1 Trichomonas vaginalis G3
CAAACTTCATCGTATATGCTTTGTCAAACATGAACGTAAATGTTTTGTCGAACCTTCACTTTTTTGACGAAGTGCAAATCTTCACTTCGTGTCAAAACTTCATCGTATATGCTTTGTCAAACATGACGTATATGTTTTGTCGAAACTTCATCGTATATGCTTTGTCAAACATGAACGTAAATGTTTTGTCGAACCTTCACTTTTTTGACGAAGTGCAAATCTTCACTTCGTGTCAAAACTTCATCGTAATATGCTTTGTCAAACATGAACGTAAATGTTTTGTCGAACCTTCACTTTTTTGACGAAGTGCAAATCTTCACTTCGTGTCAAGACTTCTTCGTAAATGATTTGTCAAGACTTCATCGTAAATGTTTTGTCAAAACTTCATCGTATATGCTTTGTCAAACATGAACGTACATGTTTTGTCATGATTTCTTCATCGTAATGAACGTAAATGATTTGTCATGATTTCTTCGTTTATGCTTTGTCATGACTTCTTCATCGTAAATGTTTTGTCATGATTTCTTCGTTTATGTTTTGTCATGATTTCTTCGTTTATGTTTTGTCATGACTTCTTCGTTTATGTTTTGTCATGACTTCTTCGTATATGTTTTGTCAAAACTTCATCGTATATGTTTTGTCATGATTTCATCGTACATGTTTTGTCGAAACTTCTTCGTATATGTTTTGTCATGACTTCATCGTAAATGTTTTGTCATGATTTCTTCGTAAATGTTTTGTCATGATTTCATCGTAAATGTTTTGTCATGATTTCATCGTATATGCTTTGTCAAACATGAACGTAAATGATTTGTCGAAACTTCATCGTATATGCTTTGTCATGACTTCTTCATCGTAAATGTTTTGTCATGATTTCTTCGTATAGGTTTTGTCATGATTTCTTCGTAATGAACGTAAATGACCCAAAAATAATGTTTAGGTGAAGAGGTGAGATCTCACCTCTTTTCTCACCTCTTTTCTCACCTCATGAATTTTCATGACTTCTTCATCGTAATGAGCGTAAATGTTTTGTCATGATTTCTTCGTATATGTTTTGTCATGATGCAAAAAATAATGAGTTCATTTACTCACAATATTTTTGTACAAAATGTAAAGTATGGCGGTTTGAAACCGTCGGGAACCTTCACTTTTTTGACGAAGTGCAATTCTTCACTTCGTGTCAAAACTTCATCGTAATGAGCGTAAATGATCCAAAAATAATGTTTACGTTCATGGTTTCAGGTTATTCAATAATTAATTATTTTTGAAGAACTGAAGGTGTCACTACGTCACCATGTGTCACCAGGTCATTTAACTTCTCTGAAAAAATGAGACAACATGACATTTAGACAACAACACAGGAGGAAGGCAGTTATGACTTATTTTTGAAGAACTGAAGGTGTCACTCGGTCACCAGGTAATTTAACTCATGACATTTTGACAACAACACAGGAGGAAGGCAGTTATGACTTATTTTTGAAGAACTGAAGGTGTCACTACGTCACCATGTGTCACTCGGTCATTTAACTTCTCTGAAAAAATGAGACAACATGACATTTAGACAACAACACAGGAGGAAGGCAGTTATGACTTATTTTTGAAGAACTGAAGGTGTCACTACGTCACCATGTGTCACTCGGTCATTTAACTTCTCTGAAAAAGTGTGACAACATGACATTTTGACAACACAGCAGGAAATAAACTTCATCGTAATGAACGTATATGTTTTGTCAAAACTTCTTCGTAAATGTTTTGTCATGATTTCTTCATCGTAATGAACGTATATGTTTTGTCAAAACTTCTTCGTATATGTTTTGTCAAAACTTCTTCGTAAATGTTTTGTCATGATTTCTTCATCGTAATGAGCGTAAATGACCCAAAAATAATGTTTAGGTGAAGAGGTGAGATCTCACCTCTTTTCTCACCTCATTGAATTTTCATGATTTCTTCATCGTAATGAACGTATATGTTTTGTCAAAACTTCTTCATCGTAATGAACGTTAATGTTTTGTCGAAACTTCTTCATCGTAATGAGTGTAAATGATCCAAAAATAATGTTTTCATTAATGGTTTTTAGGTCATTCAATAATTAATTATTTTTGAAGAACTGAAGGTGCTACCATGTTACCATGTGCTACCAGGTCATTTAACTTCTCTGAAAAAATGAGACAACATGACATTTAGACAACAACACAGGAGGAAGGCAGTTATGACTTCATCAGAACACTTCATCGTAATGAACGTTAATGTTTTGTCATGATGATTTTATCGTTAATGTTTTGTCGAAACTTCTTCATCGGAATGAGTGTAAATGATCCAAAAATAATGTTTAGGGTAGATGGTTAGATCTCACCTCTTTTCTCACCTCATTGAATTTTCATGATTTCTTCATCGTAATGAACGTATATGTTTTGTCATGATGATTTTATCGTAATGAGCGTAAATGAATGTGTCGAAACTTCTTCATCGTAATGAACGTAAACGACTAAAAATAATGTTTAGGGTAGATGGTTAGATCTAACCTCATTTCTAATCTCATTTCTAATCTCATGATTTCTTCATTGTATATGTTTTGTCATGATTTCTTCATCGTAATGAGTGTAAATGAATGTGTCAAACATGAACGTATATGCTTTGTCAAGACTTCTTCATCGTAAATGTTTTGTCATGATTTCTTCATCGTAATGAGCGTAAATCAGACAAAAATATATTTTAGGTGAAGAGGTGAGATCTCACCTCTTTTCTCACCTCATTGAATTTTCATGATTTCTTCATCGGAATGAACGTTTATATTTTGTCATGATTTCTTCGTATATGTTTTGTCATGATTTCTTCGTAATGAGCGTAAATGACCCAAAAATAATGTTTAGGTGAAGAGGTGAGATCTCACCTCTTTTCTCACCTCATTGAATTTTCATGATTTCTTCATCGGAAATGTTTTGTCATGATTTCTTCGTTTATGTTTTGTCATGATTTCATCGTATATGCTTTGTCATGACTTCTTCATCGTAATGAACGTATATGCTTTGTCAAACATGAGCGTAAATGTTTTGTCAAGACTTCTTCATCGTATATGTTTTGTCACTACTTCATCGTAAATGTTTTGTCATGATTTCTTCATCGTAATGAGCGTATATGTTTTGTCAAACATGAGCGTATATGTTTTGTCATGACTTCTTCATCGTAATGAGTGTAAAATGTTTTGTCAAACATGAGCGTAAATGTTTTGTCAAGACTTCTTCATCGTAATGAACGTAAATGATTTGTCATGACTTCTTCATCGTAATGAGTGTAAATGTTTTGTCGAAACTTCATCGTAAAATGTTTTGTCAAACATGAACGTACATGTTTTGTCATGACTTCTTCATCGTAATGAATGTAAATGATTTGTCATGATTTCTTCGTTTATGTTTTGTCATGATTTCTTCATCGTAAATGTTTTGTCAAACATGAACGTACATGTTTTGTCATGACTTCTTCATCGTAATGAACGTAAATGATTTGTCATGATTTCTTCGTTTATGTTTGTCATGACTTCTTCATCGTAAATGTTTTGTCATGACTTCTTCGTTTATGTTTTGTCATGACTTCTTCGTATAATGTTTTGTCAAATTCATCGTATATGTTTTGTCATGATTTCATCGTACATGTTTTGTCGAAACTTCTTCGTATATGTTTTGTCATGATTTCATCGTATATGCTTTGTCAAACATGAACGTAAATGATTTGTCGAAACTTCATCGTATATGCTTTGTCATGACTTCTTCATCGTAAATGTTTTGTCATGATTTCTTCGTATAGGTTTTGTCATGACTTCTTCGTAATGAACGTAAATGACCCAAAAATAATGTTTAGGTGAAGAGGTGAGATCTCACCTCTTTTCTCACCTCTTTTCTCACCTCATGAATTTTCATGACTTCTTCATCGTAATGAGCGTAAATGTTTTGTCATGATTTCTTCGTATATGTTTTGTCAAACATGAGCGTATATGTTTTGTCATGACTTCTTCGAATATGTTTTGTCAAGACTTCTTCGTATATGCTTTGTCAAACATGAACGTATATGTTTTGTCGAACCTTCACTTTTTTGACGAAGTGCAAATCTTCACTTCGTGTCAAAACTTCATCGTATATGTTTTGTCAAGACTTCTTCGTAAATGATTTGTCAAGACTTCTTCGTAAATGTTTTGTCATGACTTCATCGTAAATGTTTTGTCATGACTTCTTCGTATATGCTTTGTCAAGACTTCTTCGTATATGCTTTGTCAAGATTATGAAGGAGGCGTTGAAGATGTTATACCATCTAAGAACTTGAGAGAGTCAAAGTCAACACATCTGGGACCATTAGAGCGGGAGTACTGGAAAAACAAAAATAAGCCAGAAAGAATAAGAAAATTCTTCTAAACTTTTTCATTAGATGTAAATCAGACAAAAGAACTTTTAGAAGAATTTCCTCATATGATTGCTTCCCTCGAAAAACCGAGAGAAGAGATTCCGTATGAAAAATCGCAAGTTCTTAGATGGTATAACATCTTCGTAATGAACGTAAATGACCCAAAAATAATGTTTAGGTGAAGAGGTGAGATCTCACCTCTTTTCTCACCTCATGAATTTTCATGATTTCTTCGTAAATGTTTTGTCATGACTTCTTCGTAATGAACGTAAATGACCCAAAAATAATGTTTAGGTGAAGAGGTGAGATCTCACCTCTTTTCTCACCTCTTTTCTCACCTCATGAATTTTCATGACTTCTTCATCGAAATGAGCGTAAATGTTTTGTCATGATTTCTTCGTATAGGTTTTGTCATGACTTCTTCGTAATGAACGTAAATGACCCAAAAATAATGTTTAGGTGAAGAGGTGAGATCTCACCTCTTTTCTCACCTCTTTTCTCACCTCATGAATTTTCATGACTTCTTCATCGTAATGAGCGTAAATGTTTTGTCATGATTTCTTCGTATATGTTTTGTCAAACATGAGCGTATATGTTTTGTCATGACTTCTTCGAATATGTTTTGTCAAGACTTCTTCGTATATGCTTTGTCAAACATGAACGTATATGTTTTGTCGAACCTTCACTTTTTTGACGAAGTGCAAATCTTCACTTCGTGTCAAAACTTCATCGTATATGTTTTTGTCAAGACTTCTTCGTAAATGATTTGTCAAGACTTCTTCGTAAATGTTTTGTCATGACTTCATCGTAAATGTTTTGTCATGACTTCTTCGTATATGCTTTGTCAAGACTTCTTCGTATATGCTTTGTCAAGATTATGAAGGAGGCGTTGAAGATGTTATACCATCTAAGAACTTGAGAGAGTCAAAGTCAACACATCTGGGACCATTAGAGCGGAGTACTGGAAAAACAAAATAAGCCAGAAAGAATAAGAAAATTCTTCTAAACTTTTTCATTAGATGTAAATCAGACAAAAGAACTTTTAGAAGAATTTCCTCATATGATTGCTTCCCTCGAAAAACCGAGAGAAGAGATTCCGTATGAAAATCGCAAGTTCTTAGATGGTATAACATCTTCGTAATGAACGTAAATGACCCAAAAATAATGTTTAGGTGAAGAGGTGAGATCTCACCTCTTTTCTCACCTCATGAATTTTCATGATTTCTTCGTAAATGTTTTGTCATGACTTCTTCGTAATGAACGTAAATGACCCAAAAATAATGTTTAGGTGAAGAGGTGAGATCTCACCTCTTTTCTCACCTCTTTTCTCACCTCATGAATTTTCATGACTTCTTCATCGAAATGAGCGTAAATGTTTTGTCATGATTTCTTCGTATAGGTTTTGTCATGACTTCTTCGTAATGAACGTAAATGACCCAAAATAATGTTTAGGTGAAGAGGTGAGATCTCACCTCTTTTCTCACCTCTTTTCTCACCTCATGAATTTTCATGACTTCTTCATCGTAATGAGCGTAAATGTTTTGTCATGATTTCTTCGTATATGTTTTGTCAAACATGAGCGTATATGTTTTGTCAAGACTTCTTCGAATATGTTTTGTCAAGACTTCTTCGTATATGCTTTGTCAAACATGAACGTATATGTTTTTGTCGAACCTTCACTTTTTTGACGAAGTGCAAATCTTCACTTCGTGTCAAAACTTCATCGTATATGCTTTGTCAAACATGAACGTATATGTTTTGTCGAAACTTCATCGTATATGCTTTGTCAAACATGAACGTAAATGTTTTGTCGAACCTTCACTTTTTTGACGAAGTGCAAATCTTCACTTCGTGTCAAAACTTCATCGTATATGCTTTGTCAAACATGAACGTAAATGTTTTGTCGAACCTTCACTTTTTTGACGAAATGCAAATCTTCACTTCGTGTCAAAACTTCATCGTATATGTTTTGTCAAGACTTCTTCGTATATGCTTTGTCAAACATGAACGTATATGTTTTGTCAAACATGAACGTAAATGTTTTGTCGAACCTTCACTTTTTTTGACGAAGTGCAAATCTTCACTTCGTGTCAAGACTTCTTCGTAAATGTTTTGTCATGACTTCTTCGTATATGATTTGTCAAGACTTCATCGTAAATGTTTTGTCAAAACTTCATCGTATATGCTTTGTCAAACATGAACGTATATGTTTTGTCGAAACTTCATCGTATATGCTTTGTCAAACATTAACGTAAATGTTTTGTCGAACCTTCACTTTTTTGACGAAGTGCAAATCTTCACTTCGTGTCAAAACTTCATCGTATATGCTTTGTCAAACATGAACGTATATGTTTTGTCGAAAACTTCACTTTTTTGACGAAGTGCAAATCTTCACTTCGTGTCAAAACTTCATCGTATATGCTTTGTCAAACATGAACGTAAATGTTTTGTCGAACCTTCACTTTTTTGACGAAGTGCAAATCTTCACTTCGTGGTCAAAACTTCATCGTATATGTTTTGTCAAGACTTCTTCGTATATGCTTTGTCAAACATGAACGTAAATGTTTTGTCGAACCTTCACTTTTTTGACGAAGTGCAAATCTTCACTTCGTGTCAAGACTTCTTCGTAAATGATTTGTCAAGACTTCTTCGTAAATGTTTTGTCATGACTTCTTCGTATATGATTTGTCAAGACTTCATCGTAAATGTTTTGTCAAAACTTCATCGTATATGCTTTGTCAAACATGAACGTATATGTTTTGTCGAACCTTCACTTTTTTGACGAAGTGCAAATCTTCACTTCGTGTCAAAACTTCATCGTATATGCTTTGTCAAACATGAACGTATTGTTTTGTCGAAACTTCATCGTATATGCTTTGTCAAACATGAACGTAAAGTTTTGTCGAACCTTCACTTTTTTGACGAAGTGCAAATCTTCACTTCGTGTCAAAACTTCATCGTATATGCTGTTCAAACATGAACGTCAAATTGTTGTTGTCGAACAAACACTTCACTTTTGACGAAGTGCAATATCTTCCTTCGGTGTCAAAACTTCCACTCGTATATAGCGTCTTTGGTCAAACATCGAACGATGTATATTTTTGTCAAAACTTCTTAGTATACTGGATTTTTGTTAAAAAATACTTTCTTCGTAAATCGTTTTGTCATGATGTTCTTCATCGTAATGATGCGTACTTAATGACTCTGACCGCAAAATATAATGTTATTAGGAGTAAAGAGGTGAGATTCTACAGCCTCTTTTCTCACCTCATATGAGACTTCTTCATGATTGATCTTCCATCGTATATGAACGTATATGTTTTGTCACACAACTTCTTCATCGTAATGAACGTTTAAGTGTTTTGTCCGAAAACTTCTTCATCGTCAATGAGTTACATATCCAAAAATAATGTTTTCAATTAATCGTTTTTAGTCTATTCATAATTAATTATTTTGATATAGAACTGAAAGTGCTGACTCCACGCTGTTTATCCATGTGCTACCCAGGTCATTTAAACTCTCTGAAAAAATGAGACAACATGACATTTAGACAAAACAACACAGGAGGAAGGCAGTTCATACTCATCAGAATCACCTTCATCGTATGAACCGTGTAATTTTGTCATGATGATTTTATCGTTAATGTTTTGTCGAAACTTCTTCTCGGAATGAGTGTAAATGCAATCCAAAATAATGTTTTAGGTTACATGTTAGATCTCAGCCTCTTTTCTCACGCTCATTGAATTTCAATGATTTCTTCATCGTAAATGAACGTATATGTCTTATGTCATGTGAACTTTATCGTAATGACGTAAATGAAATGTTGTCGAAACTTCTTCATCGTAATAGAGTAAAACGACTAAAAATAATGTTTAGGTAATGGGTTAGATCTACCTCATTCTAAATCTCATTTCTAACTCATGATTTCTCTTGCACTGTAATGGTTCTTGCGTCATATTTCGTTCCAGTCGTAATGAGTTGAAATGAAATGTGTCAAAACATGAACGTAATATGCTTCTGTCAAGACTTCTTTCATCGCTAAATGTTTTGTCATGGATTTCTTCATCGTAATGAGCGTATATGCTATTGTCATGATTTCTTCTTCGTAAATTCTATTGGTCTTGATTCTTCCATCGTGTAATGAGCTAATCAGACAAAGAATATGATTTTTAGTGAAGAGGTGAATCTCACCATCGTTTTCTCACCTCATTGAATTTTCAATATTTCTTCATCGAGTGAACTTACATCTGTCATATTAATTCTTCGGTATATTTCTTCGTACATTTGTAATTCTTCGTAATGGAGCTAAATAGACACAGAAATAATGTTTAGGTGAAGAGGTGAGATTCACCTCTTTTCTCACCTCCATATCGATTTCATGTTTCTTCAATCGGAAAGGTTTTGTCATGATTTCCTCGCTCGTTATGTTCTTGTCATGATTTTCATCGTATATGCTTATGTCATGACTTCTTCCATCGTAATGAACGTATGCTTTTCAAACATGAGCGTAAATGTTTTGTCAAGACTTCTTCATCGTATATGTTGTCACTTACTTCATCTAAATGTTTTTCATGATTTCTCATCAAATGAGCGTAATATGTTTTTGTCAAAACATGAAGCGTTAATGTTTTGTCATGACTTCTTCATCGTAATGAGATGTAAATGTTTTGTCAAAACATGAGGCGTAAATTTTTGTCAAGACTTCTTCATCGTAAATGAAACGTAAAGATTTGTTCATGACTATCTTCATCGTAATGAGTGTAATGTTTTGTCGAAACTTTTCATCGTAAATGTAAATTGGCAACATGAGTCATGTTTTTTCAGACTTCTTCATCTGTAATGAAGTAAGCACCTGATTTCTTGTCATGATTTCTTCGAGTTATGTTTTGTCATTATTTCTTGCAATCCGTAAATGTTTTTTGTCAAACTCATGAACGTGACATAGCTTTGTTCATCGAACTTCTTCATCGTAATGAACGTAAATGATGATTGTCTCGATATGTCTCTGAGTTATGCTTTGTCATGACTTCTTCATTCGTAAATGTTTTTGTCAATCATTTCTGTCGTTTATGTTTGTCATGACTTCTCATCAGTAAATGTTTTGTCCATGAACTTCTTCGTAAATCGTATGTTTTGTCAATACTTCTTTCGCTATATCTTTGTCAAAACACTTCATCGTATTTTTATGTATCATGATTTCATCGTACATGTTTTGCGAAACAATTCTTCGATACCGACGTGGTTTTGTCATGATTTCATCGTATATGCTTTGTTTCAAACCATGAACGTAATGATTGCTCGAACACTTACACGTAATGCTTTGTCATCGACTTTATCTAAATTCACGTATATCTTTTGTCAGTATTTCGTATGTTTGTCATGACTTCTTCGTAATGAACGTAAATGACCCAAAAATAATGTTTAGGTGAAGAGGTGAGATCTGCACCTCTTTTCTCACCTCTTTTCTCACCTCATGAATTTTTCAGTGCACTTCTTTCATCGTAATGAGGCGTAAATGTTTTTTCATGATTTACTCGTCGTATATGGTTATGTCAAACATGAGCGTATACTTGTTTTGTCATAGATATGCTTCGAATATGTATTTGTCAAAGATTCTTTCGTATACGCTTGTCAAACATGAACGTATATGTTTTGTCGAACCTTCACTTTTTTGACGAAGTGCAAATCTTCACTTGGTGCAAACACTTCATCGTATATTTTTGTCAAGACTTCTTCGGATAAATGATTTGTCAAGACTCTTCGTAAATGTTTTTTCAATGACTGTCAATGTCGTAAATTGTTGTTGTCATGACTTCTTCGTATATGCTTTGTCAAGAACTTCTTTCGTATATGCGTTTAGTTGTTGAAGATCTATGAACAAGTATGTTGCCACTGTTCATATCATTCTAAAACTTGAGAGAGTCAAAGTCAACACAACTGGGACCATTAGAGCGGGCAGTAGTGGAAAAACAAAAATAAGCCAGAAAGAATAAGAAAATTCTTGCTAAACTTTTCATTAGATGTAAATCAGACAAAAGAACTTTTAGAAGAATTCCTCATATGCATTGCTTCCCTCGAAAAACCGGAGAGAAGAGATTCCGTATGAAAATCGCAAGTTCTTAGATGGTTATAACATCTTCGTAAAGAACGTAAATGACCCAAAAATAATGTTTAGGTGAAGAGTGAGATCTCACCTCTTTCTCACCTCATGAATTTTCATGATTTCTTCGTAAATGTTTTGTCATGACTCTTTCGGTATAAGACGTAAATGACCCCAAAATAATGTAGGTGAAGAGTGAGATCTCACCTCTTTTCTACCTCTTTTCTCCCTCATACGATGATATATCTGACTTCTTCATCGAAATGAGCGTAAATGTTTTTGTCATGATTTCTCTCGTATAGGTTTTGTCATGACTTCTTCGTAATGAACGTAAATGACCCAAAAATAATGTTTAGGTGAAGAGGTGAGATCTCACCTCTTTCTCTACACCTCTTTTCTCACCTCATGAATTTCATGACTTCTTCATCAATGAGCGTAAATGTTTTGTCATTGATTTCTTCGTGTATAGTTTTGTCAAACATTGAGCGTATATGTTTTGTCATGACTTCTTCGAAATATGTTTGTCAAGACTTCTTCGTATATGCTTGTCAAACATGAACGTATATGTTTTGTCGAACCTTCACTTTTTTGACGAAGTGCAAATCTTCACTTCGTGTCAAAACTTCATCGTATAGTGCTTGTCAAACATGAACGTATATGTTTTGTCGAAACTTCATCGTATATGCTTTGTCAAACGATGAACGTAAATGTTGTTTGAGAACCACTTATTCACTTTTTTGAGACGAAGTGCAAAACACTTCATTCGTGTCAAAATGACTTCATCGTATATGCTTTGTCAAACCACTGACACGTAAATGTTTTGTCGAACCTTCCCTTTTTTGACGAAATGCAAATCTTCACTTCGTGTCAAAACTTCATCGTATATGTTTTGTCAAGACTTCTCGTATATGGATTTTGTTCAAGAACTTCAATCGTAAATGTTTTGTCAAATACTTCATCGTATATGCTTTGGTCAAACTATGAACGTATGATGTTTTGTACAACTTCATCGTAATATGCCTGTCAAACATTTAAACGTAAATGTTTGTCGAACTTTCACTTTTTTGACGAACGTGCAAATCTTCACTTCTCGTGTCAAAACTTTCATCGTATATGCTTTGTCAAACATGAACGTATATGTTTTGTCGAACCTTCACTTTTTTGACAAGTGCAAACTTCACTTCGTGTCAAAACTCATTCGTATATGCTTTGTCAAACATGAACGTAAATGTTTGTCGAACCTTCACTTTTTTGACGAAGTGCAAATCTTCACTTCGTGTCAAAACTTCATCGTATATGTTTTGTCCAAGACTTCTTCGTATATCCTATCTTTGTCAAACATGAACGTAAATGTTTTGTCGAACCTTCACTTTTTTGACGAAGTGCAAATCTTCACTTCGTGTCAAAGACTTCTTCGTAAAAGTGATTTGTCAAGACTTCTTCGTAAAATGTTTTGTCATGACTTCTTCGTATAGTCGATTTGTCAAGACTTCATCGTAAATGTTTTGTCAAAACTTCATCGTATATGCTTTGTCAAACATGAACTATATGTTTTGTCGAACCTTCACTTTTTTGACGAAGTGCAAATCTTCACTTGCGTGTCAAAACTTCATTCGTATATGCTTGTCAACATGAAACGTAAATGTTTTGTCGAACCTTCACTTTTTTGACGAAGTGCAAATCTTCACTTCGTGTCCAAAACTTCATCGTATATGCTTTGTCAAACATGAACGTAAATGTTTTGCGAAACCTCACTTTTTGAACGAAGTGCAAATCTTCACTTCGTGTCAAAACTTCATCGTATATGCTTTGTCAACATGAACGTATATGTTTTGTCAAACATAACGTAAATGTTTTGTCAAAACTTCTTCGTAAATGTTTTGTCATGATTTCTCATCGTAATGAGGCGTAAATGACCCAAACAATATATGTTTAGGTGAAGAGGTAGATCTCACCTCTTTTCTCACTCATTGAATTTTCATGATTTCTTCATCGTAAATGAACGTATATGTTTTGGTCAAAACTTCATTCATCGTAATGAACGTTTAAATGTTTGTACGAAACTTCTTCATCTAATTGAGTGTTTAATGATCCAACAAATAATGTTTTTCACTAATAATGGTTTTTAGGTCATTCAATAATTAATTATTTTTGAAGACTGAAGTCTACCCCTGGTGATTCCACGTTGGCTATTCCAGGTCATTTTACTTCTCTGGACAAAATGATAACAACATGACATTATAGACAACAACACAGGAGGAAGGCATTATGACCTTATCAGAAAACAATCTTCATCTTGTATGAACGTAAGTGTTTTGCATGATGTTTTTCATCGTTAATGAGTTTTGTACGAAACTTTTCATCGGAATGAGTGAAAATTGATCCAAAAATAAGTTAGGGTAAGATGGTTAGATCTCACCTCTTTTTCTACCTCATAATTTCATGATTTCTTCTACGTAATAAGCGTATATGTTTTGTCATGATGATTATTATCGTAATGAGCGTCAAATGAATGTGTCGAAGACTTCTTCAATCTAATGAACGTAAACGACTAAAAATATGTTTAGGTAGATGGTTAATCTAACCTCATTTCTTAATAACTCATTTCTAATCTCATGATTTCTTATTGTATATGTTTTCTCGATGATTCTATACATCGTAATGAGTGTAACAATGATGTGTCAAAGCATGAACGTATTAATCTTTGTCAAGACTTCTTACATCAGTCATGTTTTGTCATGATTCTTCATCGTAAGAGCGTATATGCTTGCATGATTCTTCTTGTCGTAAAGTTGTCATGATTTCTTTCATCAGTAATGCTAGCGTAATATCGACAAAATAATTTTAGGTGAAGAAGGTGAGACTCAACCCCTCATTTTCTCACCTCATTGAAATTTACATGATTATCTTACATCTGAATAGGAACGGTTTATATTTTGTCACCATATTCTTCGTATATGTTTCTAGTCATTGATTTCTTCAGTAATGGAGCGTGCAAAATGCGCCACAAAATATAATGTTTAGGAGAAGAGCTGAGAATTTACTTCACCTTCTGTTGTCTCACCTCAATTGAATTTTCATATTTCTTCATCGAAATTTTGTCATATTTCTTCGTTTTAAGTGTATTTGTCATGATTTACATTGCGTAATGCGTTATTGTCATGACTTTTCATCGTAATAACGTATATGCTTGTCAACATGACGTTAAATGTTTATCAACTTCTTCAGTCGTATATGTTTTCACTACTAAATACAGTGCGAAATGATTTTGTCATGATTCTTCATCGTATATGAGCGCTAGATAATGTTTTATCAAACATCGAGCGATATAATATGTTTGTCATGACCTTCTTCATCGTATATGAAACGTATTAATGCTTTGTAAAGTTCGAGACTTCTTCATCGTAAATGAAGCTGTAAATGTTTTGTCAGAATCATGAGCGTGAAATGTTCTCAAAGCTTCTCATCGTAATGAACGTAAATGATTTGTCATGACTTCTTCAATCGTAATGAGTGTAATGTTTTGGTCGGAAACCTTCATCGTAATGTTTGTCCAAACATGAACGTACATGTTTTGTCATCGACTTCTTCGCACATCGAGGTAAAGAATGTAATTGATTTGTCGATGATTTTCTTCGTATTATGTTTTGTCTATAATTATTCTTCATCGTAAATCTGATTTTGTCAAACATGAACCGGTACATGTTCTGCAAGACTTCTTCATCGCTAATGAAACGTAAATGATTTTGCTCATCGATTCTCTTCGTTATAGCTATATCATATCGACTTTACTTCATCGTAACAATGTTTTGTCATGATTTCTTCGTTTAATGTTTTGTCATGACCTTCTTCATCCGTAAATGTCTTTGTCATGACTTCTTCCGTTATGTTTTTGTGTCATGAACTTCTTCGTAATGACTGTTTTGTCAAACTTCATCGTATAATGTTTATTGTCATGATTTCAATCGTACATGGTTTTGTCTGAAACTTCTTCGTAATGTTATTGTCATGATTTCATCGTATACGTGCCTGCTTGTCAAAGCAATGAACGTAATATGATTTGTTCAAACTTCAATTCGTTAATATGCTTTGGTCAATGGACTGTCTTCATGCGTAAACATGTTTTGATCCATGATTCTGTCAGTATTAGGATTTTGTACTATGAACTTCTTCGTAACTGAACGAAATGACGCGCCCAAAAAATAATGTTAGGCTGAAGAGGTGAGATCTCACCCTCTCTTTTTTCACCTCTTTTCTCACCTCATGAATTTTCCATCGAACTTCTTCATCGAAATGAGCGACACAGTGTTATCTGTCTATGATTTCTTCGTATGATGTTTTGTCGAAACATGAGCCAGTATATGTTTGTCAATCAACTTCTTCCCGAATATGTTTTTGTCAAGACTTCTTGTAATATAGCTTTTGTCAAGCATGAACGTATATGTTTTTTGTCGGAACCTCACTTTTTGACGAAGTGCAATCTTATCACTTCGTGTCCAAAACTTCATCCGTATATGTTTTGTCAAGACTTCTGCGTAATGATTTGTCAGACTTCTTCGTAAATGTTTTGTATGACTCTATCGTAAATGTTTTGTCATCGACTTCCTTTCCGGTAATAATGCTTTGTCAAGACTGGTCTTCGTATATGCTTGTCAAAAAGAAGTTTCATGAAGGAGGCGTTGAAGATGTTATAAGCCCATCTAAGACTTGAAGAGAGTTCAAGGGCGAGAGCACACTCTGGGACATTAGAGCGGGAGTAACTGGAAAAAACCAAATAAGCCCCAGAAGAATAAGAAAACTTCTTCTAAACTTTCTTCATTCAGATCTAAATCAGAACAAAAAGGAACTTTTAGAAGAACTTTCCTCATATGATTGCTCCACTCGAAAAACCGAGAGAAGAGATTCCGTATGAAAATCGCAAAGTTCTTTAGATGGTATAACATCTTCGTAATGAACGTAAATGACCCAAAAATAATGTTTAGTGTGAAGAGGTAGACTCACCTCTTTTCTCACGCTCATGAATTTTCATGATTTCTTCGTAAATGTTTTGTCATGGACTTCTTTCGTAATGACGTAAATGAACCGCAAAAGATAATGTTAGGGTGAAGAGCGCTGAGATCTCAGCCTCTTTTCTCACCTCTTTTCATCACCCCTCAGAATTTTCATGACTTCTTCATGCGAATGAGGCGTAACTGTTTGTCATGACTTCCATCGGATAATGTATTTTGTCATGGACTCTCTTAT
>NC_067205.1:21176344-21178371 GCF_026262505.1 Trichomonas vaginalis G3
ATTTGTCAAGACTTCATCGTAAATGTTTTGTCAAAACTTCATCGTATATGCTTTGTCAAACATGAACGTACATGTTTTGTCATGATTTTCTTCATCGTAAATGAACGTAAATGATTTGTCATGATTTCTTCGTTTATGCTTTGTCATGACTTCTTCATCGTAAATGTTTTGTCATGATTTCTTCGTTTATGTTTTGTCATGATTTCTTCGTTTATGTTTTGTCATGACTTCTTCGTTTATGTTTTGTCATGACTTCTTCGTATATGTTTTGTCAAAACTTCATCGTATATGTTTTGTCATGATTTCATCGTACATGTTTTGTCGAAACTTCTTCGTATATGTTTTGTCATGACTTTCATCGTAAATGTTTTGTCATGATTTCTTTCGTAAATGTTTTGTCATGATTTCATCGTAAATGTTTTGTCATGATTTCATCGTATATGCTTTGTCAAACATGAACGTAAATGATTTGTCGAAACTTCATCGTATATGCTTTGTCATGACTTCTTCATCGTAAATGTTTTGTCATGATTTCTTCGTATAGGTTTTGTCATGATTTCTTCGTAATGAACGTAAATGACCCAAAAATAATGTTTAGGTGAAGAGGTGAGATCTCACCTCTTTTCTCACCTCTTTTCTCACCTCATGAATTTTCATGACTTCTTCATCGTAATGAGCGTAAATGTTTTGTCATGATTTCTTCGTATATGTTTTGTCATGATGCAAAAAATAATGAGTTCATTTACTCACAATATTTTTGTACAAAATGTAAAGTATGGCGGTTTGAAACCGTCGGGAACCTTCACTTTTTTGACGAAGTGCAATTCTTCACTTCGTGTCAAAACTTCATCGTAATGAGCGTAAATGATCCAAAAATAATGTTTACGTTCATGGTTTCAGGTTATTCAATAATTAATTATTTTTGAAGAACTGAAGGTGTCACTACGTCACCATGTGTCACCAGGTCATTTAACTTCTCTGAAAAAATGAGACAACATGACATTTAGACAACAACACAGGAGGAAGGCAGTTATGACTTATTTTTGAAGAACTGAAGGTGTCACTACGTCACCATGTGTCACTCGGTCATTTAACTTCTCTGAAAAAATGAGACAACATGACATTTAGACAACAACACAGGAGGAAGGCAGTTATGACTTATTTTTGAAGAACTGAAGGTGTCACTACGTCACCATGTGTCACTCGGTCATTTAACTTCTCTGAAAAAGTGTGACAACATGACATTTTGACAACACAGCAGGAAATAAACTTCATCGTAATGAACGTATATGTTTTGTCAAACTTCTTCGTAAATGTTTTGTCATGATTTCTTCATCGTAATGAACGTATATGTTTTGTCAAAACTTCTTCGTATATGTTTTGTCAAAACTTCTTCGTAAATGTTTTGTCATGATTTCTTCATCGTAATGAGCGTAAATGACCCAAAAATAATGTTTAGGTGAAGAGGTGAGATCTCACCTCTTTTCTCACCTCATTGAATTTTCATGATTTCTTCATCGTAATGAACGTATATGTTTTGTCAAAACTTCTTCATCGTAATGAACGTTAATGTTTTGTCGAAACTTCTTCATCGTAATGAGTGTAAATGATCCAAAAATAATGTTTTCATTAATGGTTTTTAGGTCATTCAATAATTAATTATTTTTGAAGAACTGAAGGTGCTACCATGTTACCATGTGCTACAGGTCATTTAACTTCTCTGAAAAAATGAGACAACATGACATTTAGACAACAACACAGGAGGAAGGCAGTTATGACTTCATCAGAACACTTCATCGTAATGAACGTTAATGTTTTGTCATGATGATTTTATCGTTAATGTTTTGTCGAAACTTCTTCATCGGAATGAGTGTAAATGATCCAAAAATAATGTTTAGGGTAGATGGTTAGATCTCACCTCTTTTCTCACCTCATTGAATTTTCATGATTTCTTCATCGTAATGAACGTATATGTTTTGTCATGATGATTTTATCGTAATGAGCGTAAATGAATGTGTCGAAACTTC
>NC_067205.1:21178471-21180633 GCF_026262505.1 Trichomonas vaginalis G3
ACTCTTTTCTCACCTCATGAATTTTCATGATTTCTTCGTAAATGTTTTGTCATGACTTCTTCGTAATGAACGTAAATGACCCAAAAATAATGTTTAGGTGAAGAGGTGAGATCTCACCTCTTTTCTCACCTCTTTTCTCACCTCATGAATTTTCATGACTTCTTCATCGAAATGAGCGTAAATGTTTTGTCATGATTTCTTCGTAAATGTTTTGTCATGACTTCTTCGTAATGAACGTAAATGACCCAAAAATAATGTTTAGGTGAAGAGGTGAGATCTCACCTCTTTTCTCACCTCATGAATTTTCATGACTTCTTCATCGTAATGAGCGTAAATGTTTTGTCATGATTTCTTCGTATATGTTTTGTCAAACATGAGCGTATATGTTTTGTCATGACTTCTTCGAATATGTTTTGTCAAGACTTCTTCGTATATGCTTTGTCAAACATGAACGTATATGTTTTGTCGAACCTTCACTTTTTTGACGAAGTGCAAATCTTCACTTCGTGTCAAAACTTCATCGTATATGTTTTGTCAAACATGAACGTATATGTTTTGTCGAAACTTCATCGTATATGCTTTGTCAAACATGAACGTATATGTTTTGTCGAACCTTCACTTTTTTGACGAAGTGCAAATCTTCACTTCGTGTCAAAACTTCATCGTATATGCTTTGTCAAACATGAACGTAAATGTTTTGTCGAACCTTCACTTTTTTGACGAAGTGCAAATCTTCACTTCGTGTCAAAACTTCATCGTATATGTTTTGTCAAACATGAACGTAAATGTTTTGTCGAACCTTCACTTTTTTGACGAAGTGCAAATCTTCACTTCGTGTCAAAACTTCATCGTATATGCTTTGTCAAACATGAACGTATATGTTTTGTCAAACATGAACGTAAATGTTTTGTCGAACCTTCACTTTTTTGACGAAGTGCAAATCTTCACTTCGTGTCAAGACTTCTTCGTAAATGATTTGTCAAGACTTCTTCGTAAATGTTTTGTCATGACTTCTTCGTATATGATTTGTCAAGACTTCATCGTAAATGTTTTGTCAAAACTTCATCGTATATGCTTTGTCAAACATGAACGTATATGTTTTGTCGAACCTTCACTTTTTTGACGAAGTGCAAATCTTCACTTCGTGTCAAAACTTCATCGTATATGCTTTGTCAAACATGAACGTAAATGTTTTGTCGAAACTTCATCGTATATGCTTTGTCAAACATGAACGTAAATGATTTGTCGAAACTTCATCGTATATGCTTTGTCATGACTTCTTCATCGTAAATGTTTTGTCATGATTTCTTCGTATAGGTTTTGTCATGATTTCTTCGTAATGAACGTAAATGACCCAAAAATAATGTTTAGGTGAAGAGGTGAGATCTCACCTCTTTTCTCACCTCATGAATTTTCATGACTTCTTCATCGTAATGAGCGTAAATGTTTTGTCATGATTTCTTCATATATGTTTTGTCAAACATGAGCGTATATGTTTTGTCATGACTTCTTCGAATATGTTTTGTCAAGACTTCTTCGTATATGCTTTGTCAAACATGAACGTATATGTTTTGTCGAACCTTCACTTTTTTGACGAAGTGCAAATCTTCACTTCGTGTCAAAACTTCATCGTATATGCTTTGTCAAGACTTCTTCGTAAATGATTTGTCAAGACTTCTTCGTAAATGTTTTGTCATGACTTCATCGTAAATGTTTTGTCATGACTTCTTCGTATATGCTTTGTCAAGACTTCTTCGTATATGCTTTGTCAAGACTTATGAAGGAGGCGTTGAAGATGTTATACCATCTAAGAACTTGAGAGAGTCAAAGTCAACACATCTGGGACCATTAGAGCGGGAGTACTGGAAAAACAAAAATAAGCCAGAAAGAATAAGAAAATTCTTCTAAACTTTTTCATTAGATGTAAATCAGACAAAAGAACTTTTTAGAAGAATTTCCTCATATGATTGCTTCCCTCGGAAGAACCGATGAAAGAAGATGGATTCCGTATGAAAAATCGCAAGTTCTTCATGAATTTTCATGGTATAACTTCTTCGTAATGAACGTAAATGACCCAAAAATAATGTTTAGGTGAAGAGGTGAGATCTCACCTCTTTTCTCACCTCATGAATTTTCATGATTCTCGATGTTTTGTCATGACT
>NC_067205.1:21180658-21209451 GCF_026262505.1 Trichomonas vaginalis G3
CTTAAAATCTGAACGTAAATGACCCTGGTCAAAATAATGTTCTAGTGTGAAGAGGTGAGATCTCAGCCTCTTTTCTTCCACCTCTTTTCTCACCTCATGAATTTTCATGACTGTCTTCATCGCGAAACTTTGAAGCGTAAATGTTTTTGTCATGGATTTCTTCGTAAATGTTTTGTCATGACTTCTTCGTGATGAACGTAAATGACCCAAAAATATGTTTAGGTGAAGGAGGTGAGATCTCAACCTCAGTTTCTCCCTCATGTTAGAATTCATTGCACGCTCCACTCATGCACGTATTGTTGGGTTCATGATCCTCCGGTAATAATGGTTCCAAACCATCACGGTAATATTGTCCTGAACTTCTCGATTCTGGTGTCCACAGGAAAACTCTTCTAAAAAATATGCGTCAACATAGACGATTCTTGTCGGACTTCACTGACGGAAGGTGAAACTTCCTTCGTGCCACCAAAATCGGGTATAATTTGGTTCAACCTGACGTTAAAAAATTGTCGGGAAACCTTCATCATCTGTTCAATAACTATGAACGTATATGTGGCGATACCCACTTGAACGAAGGCAAATCTCACTCGTGGTCAAACTCACGTATTAGCGTCAAACATGACGTAATGTGGGTCGAACTCACTGACGAAGTCAATCTTCACTTCGTGGGCAAAAACGCATCGTATATGTGTCAACAGAACGTAAGGTCGAACCTTTCCGTGGGTGACGAAGTTGCAAATCTCACTCGTTGTCAACTTGCATCGAAGGCTCAAACATGAACGAATGTTTGTCAAAACATTGAACGTAAATGTTGGTCGAAACCTTGTCAACTGGACGAAGTTTGCAAATCTCACTCGTGTCAAGACTGGTCTCGAAATTGAGCAAGACGTCATCGGAAAATGGCATGGACGCTGCGTAAAGGATGTTAAGATCATTCGAAATGTGTACCATCGAAGCTTGTCAAACATGTAACGATTTTGTGTCGAACTTTCACTGGTGTGGAAGAGTTTGCAAATTTGCACGTGGCCAAACTTAGCGTAAAGCTGGCAGAACACACGTAAATTGGCGTTTAACTCATCGTATTACGCAACATAACGTAAATGATTTGTCGAAACTGTATTGCGTATTTAAGGCTGTGTCATGACTGTCAGAATGTCATGACTCGTATTAGGGCATGAGTCTCGTAATGAACGGAATGACCCAAAATAAGAGTGAAGGGGAGCCCTGCCACCTTCAGTTTCATACTCTTCATCGTAAGACGTAATAATGGGCATTGATCTGTCAAGTAGTGTCAAACCGAAGCGTATAGGTTTCAGACTCTCGAAATTGTGCAAATGCATTCTCGGGTAAACTGCAAACAGAACGTAATGTGTGTCGAAACGTCACCTGGGGACGAAGTTGGCAAATCTTCACTTGTTGGTCAAAACCATTCGTATTAGCTTTTGTGACCTCGAGCAGGTGGATTGTCAAGACGGCGGCGAAGAGGGGGGCAGAAGCAGCGAAGAGTGGGCAGGACGCAGCGAGGCAACGACGGCGGAAGGGCAGAGGAGGAAGAGAGGGGGCCGATAGACAGGCGAAGAACTGGAGAGAGTCAAGATCAACACAGGGCGAGGCCATGCGAGAGGGGAGTGGGAAAAAGAACTCAAGAATAAGAATGAAACGGTCAGGAGAGTAAAGCAGACAAAAGAAAAAGAAGAAAGAGAATGCCGCTAGACGTCGAAAACCCGAGAGAAGAGCTCGGATAAAATCGCAAGGCCGATGGAAATGCGAAGGAAGGAATTGACCCAATAAGGGGGAGGAGTAGACCCGCGGCTGCACCGCGAATGCAGGAGCCTGCGTAAGGGTGGAGTGGGCGAGTAAAAGACAAAGTTAGGGAAGAAGAGACAGGACGCGTAGCAGAGGCAGAAGAGAAGGCACGAGAGGAAGTCGTAGGAAGACACAAAAGTACGAACGGACGGGGCAAGGAAGGAGGAGCGGAACGTAAGAGGGGGCGGGGAGTGGCAGGAGACGAATGGGGGTCACAGGAACGATGGTATGACCTGCAGGAGGGCGACCGGAGGTGCCAGACGAGGGGTAGGACGGCGGAGGTAGAGCGATATGGGCCAACACGGATAGGCAAGATGTACGGCCGAAATGCGGTAATGCAAGGCTTCGTAGGGGTCATGTGAGCATGAAAGTGGGCAGGAGGGCGAAGGATGAGACGCGGTAATAGGCAACCCATTTGAAGGTTTAAAATTTTATTTGTTTAATGAATTATTTTATTAGTATTGAAAACGTAAATTGATTTTTGTACAATTGATTTTTTAAGTTTAGTGTTTTGGCATGCTTTCTTCATCGTAAATGTTTTGGTTACAAAATGAAGTACATGTTTTGTCATGACTTCTATCATCGTAATGAAGCGTAAATGATGCATGATTTTCTTCGTTTATGTTTTGTCATGATATTCTTCATCGATAGATGTTTGTCAAACATGAACGTAACAGGTGTTTTTGTCCATGACTGCTCTTGACATTCGTAATGAACGTAATGATTTGTCATGATTTCTCGTTTAATGTTGTCATGATTTCTTCATCGTAAACTGTTTGTCAACATGAACGTACATGTTTTGTCATGATTTCTTCTATCGTATGAACCGTATAATGATTTGGTTCATGAATTTTCTTCGTTTACTGTTTTGTCATGATTTCTTCATCGTAAAGTTTTGTCAAACATGGAACGAACATTGTTTCTGTCATGACTTCTTCATCGTAAATGTTTTTGTCATGATTTCGTTCGCTTTATGTTTTGTCATGATTTCTTCGTTTATGCTTTGTCATGACTTCTTTCGCTTTATGTTTTGCCATGACTTCTTCGTATTATGTTTTTTGATCAAACCAATTCATCGTATATGTTTTTGTCATGAATTTCAATCGTAACATTTTTGTCGAAACTTCTTCGTATATGTTTGTTATGACTTCATCGTAAATGTTTTTGTCACTGATTTTTCGTAATGTTTTGTCATAATTCTTATTCGTAAATGTTGTTGTCATGATTCTTCATCGTAAATGGTTTTGTAGAACGATGAACAGGTAATAGTTCTTGGTCATGACTTGTCTTCATCGTATGAACGGTAAATGATTTGTCAAAATGAAATTTCTTCGTTTATGTTTTGTTTCATGAATTTCTTCATCGTAAATGTTTATGTCAAACATGAACGACATGTTTGTGCATGACTTCATTCATCGTATGCAATGTCGTATAATGATTTATCATGCTTCTTCGTTTATGTTTTTTGTCAACGATTCTTCATCGGTAAATGTTTTGTCAAACGAAATATTTTTAGCAATGATTCTTCTGTAAAGTAAATGAATTGTCATGATTTCTGTTCGTTTATTGCTTTGTCAGATTTTTCATCGAATGGTTTGTCAAACATGAACGTAACTGTTTGTCATGATTTTTTCACGAAAAGACGTAAATGATTTGTGCAGGATCTATTCATCGTTATTTGTCATGAATTTCTTAGGAAATTTTTTGTCAACGATGAACGTTAATGTGCAATGACTTGATCGTATGTTTGTAGATTTTCGTTTATTTTGTCATAATTCTTCTTTTTGTCATGACTTTCTTCGTTTATGTTTTCATGACTTCTTCGAATATTTTTTCAAATCATCGTAATTTTAATGATTCAACGTAATTTTTGGTCGAACTCGTATATTTTTGTATGACTTATCGTAAATTTTTGTATGATTTTCTTCGAGAATTTGTCATGAATTCTCGTAAATGTTTTGTATACTTCATCGTATTGCTTTGTCACAAACGTGAAATGATTTAGGTAACTCCTTCATGTATATGCTGTCATGACTTCATGTAAATGTTGTCATGATTTGTGTCGTATAGTTTTGCATGATTTCCTTCGTAATGGAAGAAATGACCCAATAATGTTAGTTGAAGGTGAGATCTCACTCTTTTCTCATTCAATTTATCATGACTTTCTTCAATCCGTATATGAGCGTAAATGTTTTGTCATGATTTCTTTCTTCGTATTATGCTTTTGTTCAACATCCGAGCGGATAATGTTTTGTCTGCTTTTCGAATATGTTTGTAGACTTCTTCGTATATGCTTTTCAAACATGAGACGTATATGTTTTTGGTTCGAACTCATTTTTTGACGACAGTGCAAATTTCACTTCGTGAAAATTCCCTCGTAGATCTTTGTCAAACTCTCTCGTAATGATTTTGTCAAGACTTCTTCGTAAATCGTTTTGTCATGAATCATCGTGTAATGTTTTCAAGTCTGTTTGCTTTGTTCAAACTTTTGATATGCTTGTCAGAAATTATGAAGGAGGCTGAAGATGTTATACCATCAAGACTATGAGAGTAAAGCAACACGATCTGGAGACCATTAGAAGAGCGGAGTACATGGAGAAACTAAATACAAGAAAGATAAAGAAAATTCTTCTAACTTTTCATTAGATGTAAACTAACAAAAGAACTTTTTAGAAGAAATTCCTCATATATTGCTTCCTCGAAAACCCCGAGAGAAGAGATTCGAATGCAAATCCAAGTTCCTTGTAAGAACTTTCGTAATGAACTGTAATGACATCAAAAATAAATTTAGGTGAACGAGTGAGATCTCACCTGTCTCACCATGAATTTTATGATGTTTCGAATTTTTCTACTTCTTGTAATACGTAAATGAAAAAATATGTATTCAGTAAGAGTGAATCTCACTCTTTCTCACTCTTTTCACCTCAGAAGTTTCATGATTCTCATGAAATGACGAATTTTGTCATGATCTTAGTAAATGTTTTGGTCGATTCTTGTAATGACGTAAATACCAAAATAATTTTTAGGTGAAAGGTGAGATCTCAAGCTTTTATCGATTTTCAATGAATTCTTCATCGTAAACGTAAGTGTTTGTATGATTTGAATTTTGTAAACGAGCCGTATATTTGTACATGACTTTAGAATAGTTTGCTCAAATTCGTAATCTTTGTCAACAAAGTATGTTTGCCGAAATACTTTTTGACGGGCTATCTTATGTTCGTGTCAACACTTCATCGTAGTATGTTGTCAAACATGATACGTATATGTTTAGTCGAAATTCATCGATCTTTGCAAAATAACGTATAAGTTGTCGACTTTTTTCACTTTTTTTGACGGAAGGCAATCTTCACTCGGTCAGAAACTCATCGTAATATGCTTGTTGTTCAACATTACGTAAATGTTGTCGATTCACTTTTTTGAACGAAGTGCAATCTACTTGTCAAAGATTCATCGTATTTTTCAAACATGAACTAAATGTTTGTCGACCTTCACTTTTTTGAACGAAGGCAAAATCTTCACTTCGGCAAACTCATCGTATAATTGCAACTGAGTATATTTTTGTCAACAGAATGTTTGTCGACTATTTTTGACGAAGTGAATTGTACTTGTGATCCAAGACTTCTTCCGTAAATGATGTGTTCAAACTTCTTGTAAATGTTTGTCATGACTATCTTCGTATATGATTTCCAACTCATCGTAAATTGTAAAACCATCGTATATCTTGAATGAAGTAATTTCCGAACTTCATTTTTGACGAGTGCAATTCACTTGGAAATTCATCGATATCTTTATCACTGAAGTAATTTTGTGAACTCAGTAACCTTGAAAACCCATGAACGTAATATTGTCGACTTCGATGTTATGCTTTCATGATCTTCATCTGTAATTTTGTATATTTCGTAAGGTTATGCATATTACTCGTAAGAACGAGACAATAATAGGTGAAGGAGGTGAGATTCACTCTTTCTCACTCATGAATGTTCATGACTTTTCATCGTAATTGCGTATGTTTGTCATAATTTTCATATATGTTGTCAACTAGTATATTTTCGATCTTTCGAATATGTGTAAGATTCTCGTATATGCTTTTGGCAAACATGAAGTAAATGTGTGAACTCACTTTGACGAATGCAAATTCACTCGTGCAAAACTCATCGTATAGTTTTGTCAAGACCTCTGCGAAATGAATTCAAGGACTCTTCGTAATGTTTGTCCCATGACTCCTGTAAAGTGTGTTGTCCATGACTTCTTGTAGTTTAAATCTTCCGTGATATATTGTCAGATATGGAGTTAGATAACATTAAATGAAAGAGTAAAGTAAACATTGGGACCATTAAGGGAGATGAGGAAAAAAATAAGCAGAAAGAATAAGAAATCTTTTAACCTTTTCATGATTAATCGAAAAGAAATATTATCTCGAAACGAGAAGGAATTATGAACATCTAAGAACTCGTAAGTATTGAAATATAATGTATTTCATCCATAATTCATGATCGAATGTGGATGATTTCGTAATGAGAACAAATTAGTGAAAGATTTACTTCCATCCTTCATCAAAATGATTTTCATATCGAAGAATTTAAGTGTAAATTACTAATTAAATGAAAAATAATGAAGATCTCACTTCAATTCATGACTCTAAAAAAGTTATACAATTTTTAATAGGTTATGAGATCGGAAGTCAAGTTCGTAAACATATTGGCGCTTACTTTAGGAAAAATTCATTCGGGTCAATATCGTATTGTTAAAATACTTATGCGTAATGATATTGGGGCACTTTACAGACTGTAAATGAAAGAACTTACAAAATAATGGAAATATAATAGAGAATGATTATGAGTCTCTAAAGGGAAGAAGAAAAAAACGAAATAGAAATGAAAAATCTAAATAGAATTGAACAAAAGGAGTTATAAAAATTATGTATAAAAAGGGAAGGAAGTGTGAAAAAGGAGAATAGTAATGCGTACAATAATTAATAGGCATAGGCTGACAAAGGTATGCTACAAACAGAGATGAATGGGGACAAATAGAGACTAGAAATGGCTACAAAACGCGACGGCAGATGGGTACAAAACAGAAGACTAGTAAGGTTACACTAATGTAATAGGGTCCGCTCAAAAAATGTAAGGCTACAAAGACACAGACTTTCATTTTATTTTTTCTTCTCCAAAATCTATAACTAATAATTCTTTACAACAAACATATTCTATATAATTCAATTACAAAAACATTACCTCAATATTTTTAACAAACATATACTAATAAATCATTACAAAATTTACTCTCATTACTATTAATTAATTCATTAAAATTCATTATTTTTATAAAATATTTTAGATCTCACCTCACTTCACCTACATTATTTTTTCATTACTTTTCATTACTTTAAATAATTCTTACAAACATTTACTTTAGTTAAATATTTTTACAAAACATGTTACTCTCTTTCTTATAGTAATAATTATTTGAAAATTCATGAGTGAGAAAAGATGGTGAGAAAGAGGTGAGATCTCACCTCTTCACTAAACATTATTTTGGTCATTTACGTTCATTACGAAGAAGTCATGAAAAAACATTTACGAAGAAATATGAAAATTCATGAGGTGAGAAAGAAGGTGAATCTCACCTCTTCACCTAAACAATTATTTTTGGGTCATTTACGTTCATTAGGGAAGATGTATACGCATCTAAGACTTGCGATTTTCATAGGAATCTCTTCTCTCGGTTTCGAGGGAAGCAATCATATGAGAAATTCTTTCTAACAGTTCTTTTGTCTGATTTACATCTAATCAAAGCTTAGAAGATTTGTTCTTATTCTTTCTGGCTTATTTTTGTTTTTCCAGTACTCCCGCTCTAATGGTCCACATGATGTTGTTTTTGACTCTACTCAAGTTCTTAGATGGTATAACATTCTTCAACGCCTCCTTCATAAGTCTTGACAAAGCATAATACGAAGAAGTTTTGACAAAGCATATACGAGAAAGTCATGACAAAACATTTACGATGAGTCATGACAAAACCCCGATTTTTTTTGACGAAAGAAGTCTTGAACAATCATTACGAAGAAGTCTTTGACAAAGATATACGATGCAAGTTTTGACACAAGTGAAGATTTGCACTATTCGCAAAAAAGTGAAGTTGTCGACAAACATATACGTTCATGTTGACAAAGTCATATAGGAAGAAGTCTTGACAAACATATTCGAAAGAAGTCATGACAAAAATATTACGCTACATGGTTTGACAAAACATATATGAAGAAATCATGACAACATTACGCTCATCTACGAGAAGAAGTCATGAAAATTCATGAGGTGAGAAAGAGGTGAGATCTCACTCTTCACCTAAACATTATTTTTGGTCATTTACGTTCATTACGAAGAAATCATGACAAAACTATTACGAGAAATCATGAAAAACCTTTAGATGAAGAGTCATGACAAAGCATATACGATAGAAGTTTCGACAATCATTTACGTTCATGTTTGACAAGTTACGATGAAGTTTCGACAAAACATTTACGTTTCATGTTTGACAAGCAATATACGATGAAGTTTTGACACGAAAGTGAAGATTTGTGGCCTTCGTCAAAAAAGTGAAGTTCGACAAAACATTTACGTTCATGGTTTGACAAGCATATACGATGAAGTTTTGACAAAACATTTAAACGATGGAAGTCTGACAAATCATATCGAAGAAGTCATGACAAAACTTTACGAAGAAAGTCTTTGACAAATCATTTTACGAGAAGTCTTGACACGAAGTGAAGATTGCACTTCGTCAAAAAAGTGAAGGTTGAAAAAATTTACGTTATGTTTGACAAAACATATAACGTTCTGTTTGACAAAGCATATACGTGAAGTTATTGGACCAAGTGAAGATTTGCAACTTCGTCGAAACAAAGTGAAGGAGTTGCGAACAAAACATTTACGTTAATGTTTGACAAAACATATACGATGAATTTTGACACGAAGTGAAGATTTGCACTTCGTCAAAAAGTGAGGTTTCGACGAAAAATTTACGTTAATGTTTGAGCCCAGGCATATAGATGAATGTTTTGACAGCGGAAGTGAAAGATTTGCACGTTCGTCAAAAAAGAGTGAAGGTTCGAAAAACATATAGGTCCATGTTTGACAAGCATATCGATGACAGTTTTCGACAAAACATATACGTTCTGTTTTGAAAAACTATACGAATGAGTTTTGACAGCGAAAGTGAGAAAGTTTGCACTTTTCGTAAAAGTGAAGTTTTCGACAAAACCATATACGGTTCATGTTTGACAAAGCATATGAAGAAGTTTTGACAAAACATATTCGAAGAAGTCATGACAACCATATCGCTCATGTTTTGACCAAGAACATATATGAAGAATCATGACAAAACTTTAAGCTCATTAGCGATGAATCGATAGTCTGAAAATTTCATGAGGTGAGAAAAGAGGGTTGACGATCTCACCTCTTCACGCTAAAACATTATTTTGGTATTTACGTTCATTAACGAAAAGAAGTCATGACAAACATTTACCGAAGAAATGATGACAAACATTTACGCTCATTTGATAAGAAGTCATGAAATTACGTTCATTACGATGAAGAAGTCATGACAAAACATGTACGTTCATGTTTGACAAAACATTTTACGATGAAGAAATCATGACAAAACATAAACGAAGAAATCATGACAAATCATTTACATTCATTACGATGAAGAAGTCATGACAAAACATGTACGTTCATGTTTGACAAAACATTTACGATGAAGTTTCGACAAAACATTTACACTCATTACGATGAAGAAGTCATGACAAATCATTTACGTTCATTACGATGAAGAAGTCTTGACAAAACATTTACGCTCATGTTTTGACAAAACATTTACACTCATTACGATGAAGAAGTCTTGACAAAGCATATACGTTCATTACGATGAAGAAGTCATGACAAAACATATACGCTCATGTTTGACAAACATATACGCTCATTACGATGAAGAAATCATGACAAAACATTTACGATGAAGTAGTGGACAAAACATATACGATGAAGAAGTCTTACAAAACATTTACGCTCATGTTTGACAAAGCATATACGTTTCATTACGATGAAGAAGTCATGACAAAACATAAACGAAGAAATCATGACAAAACATTTACGATGAAGAAGTCATGACAAAGCATAAACGAAGAATCATGACAAATCATTTACGTTCATTACGATGAAGAAGTCATGACAAAACATGTACGTTCATGTTTGACAAAACATTTACGATGAAGAAATCATGACAAAACATAAACGAAGAAATCATGACAAATCATTTACATTCATTACGATGAAGAAGTCATGACAAAACATGTTACGTTCATGTTTGACAAAACATTTACGATGAAGTTTCGACAAAACATTTACACTCATTACGATGAAGAAGTCATGACAAATCATTTACGTTCATTACGATGAAGAAGTCTTGACAAAACATTTACGCTCATGTTTGACAAAACATTTACACTCATTACGATGAAGAAGTCTTGACAAAGCATATACGTTCATTACGATGAAGAAGTCATGACAAAACATATACGCTCATGTTTGACAAAACATATACGCTCATTACGATGAAGAAATCATGACAAAACATTTACGATGAAGTAGTGACAAAACATATACGATGAAGAAGTCTTGACAAAACATTTACGCTCATGTTTGACAAAGCATATACGTTCATTACGATGAAGAAGTCATGACAAAACATAAACGAAGAAATCATGACAAAACATTTACGATGAAGAAGTCATGACAAAGCATAAACGAAGAAATCATGACAAATCATTTACGTTCATTACGATGAAGAAGTCATGACAAAACATGTACGTTCATGTTTGACAAAACATTTACGATGAAGAAATCATGACAAAACATAAACGAAGAAATCATGACAAATCATTTACATTCATTACGATGAAGAAGTCATGACAAAACATGTACGTTCATGTTTGACAAAACATTTACGATGAAGTTTCGACAAAACATTTACACTCATTACGATGAAGAAGTCATGACAAATCATTTACGTTCATTACGATGAAGAAGTCTTGACAAAACATTTACGCTCATGTTTGACAAAACATTTACACTCATTACGATGAAGAAGTCTTGACAAAGCATATACGTTCATTACGATGAAGAAGTCATGACAAAACATATACGCTCATGTTTGACAAAACATATACGCTCATTACGATGAAGAAATCATGACAAAACATTTACGATGAAGTAGTGACAAAACATATACGATGAAGAAGTCTTGACAAAACATTTACGCTCATGTTTGACAAAGCATATACGTTCATTACGATGAAGAAGTCATGACAAAGCATATACGATGAAATCATGACAAAACATAAACGAAGAAATCATGACAAAACATTTCCGATGAAGAAATCATGAAAATTCAATGAGGTGAGAAAAGAGGTGAGATCTCACCTCTTCACCTAAACATTATTTTTGGGTCATTTACGCTCATTACGAAGAAATCATGACAAAACATATACGAAGAAATCATGACAAAATATAAACGTTCATTCCGATGAAGAAATCATGAAAATTCAATGAGGTGAGAAAAGAGGTGAGATCTCACCTCTTCACCTAAAATATATTTTTGTCTGATTTACGCTCATTACGATGAAGAAATCATGACAAAACATTTACGAAGAAGAAATCATGACAAAGCATATACGCTCATTACGATGAAGAAATCATGACAAAACATTTACGATGAAGAAGTCTTGACAAAGCATATACGTTCATGTTTGACACATTCATTTACACTCATTACGATGAAGAAATCATGACAAAACATATACAATGAAGAAATCATGAGATTAGAAATGAGATTAGAAATGAGGTTAGATCTAACCATCTACCCTAAACATTATTTTTAGTCGTTTACGTTCATTACGATGAAGAAGTTTCGACACATTCATTTACGCTCATTACGATAAAATCATCATGACAAAACATATACGTTCATTACGATGAAGAAATCATGAAAATTCAATGAGGTGAGAAAAGAGGTGAGATCTAACCATCTACCCTAAACATTATTTTTGGATCATTTACACTCATTCCGATGAAGAAGTTTCGACAAAACATTAACGATAAAATCATCATGACAAAACATTAACGTTCATTACGATGAAGTGTTCTGATGAAGTCATAACTGCCTTCCTCCTGTGTTGTTGTCTAAATGTCATGTTGTCTCATTTTTTCAGAGAAGTTAAATGACCTGGTAGCACATGGTAACATGGTAGCACCTTCAGTTCTTCAAAAATAATTAATTATTGAATGACCTAAAAACCATTAATGAAAACATTATTTTTGGATCATTTACACTCATTACGATGAAGAAGTTTCGACAAAACATTAACGTTCATTACGATGAAGAAGTTTTGACAAAACATATACGTTCATTACGATGAAGAAATCATGAAAATTCAATGAGGTGAGAAAAGAGGTGAGATCTCACCTCTTCACCTAAACATTATTTTTGGGTCATTTACGCTCATTACGATGAAGAAATCATGACAAAAACATTTACGAAGAAGTTTTGACAAAACATATACGAAGAAGTTTTGACAAAACATATACGTTCATGTTTGACAAAGCATATATACGATGAAGTTTTGACACGAAGTGAAGATTTGCACTTCGTCAAAAAAGTGAAGGTTCGACAAAACATTTACGTTCATGTTTGACAAAGCATATACGATGAAGTTTTGACACGAAGTGAAGATTTGCACTTCGTCAAAAAAGTGAAGGTTCGACAAAACATATACGTTCATGTTTGACAAAGCATATACGATGAAGTTTCGACAAAACATATACGTTCATGTTTGACAAAGCATATACGATGAAGTTTTGACACGAAGTGAAGATTTGCACTTCGTCAAAAAAGTGAAGGTTCGACAAAACATTTACGTTAATGTTTGACAAAGCATATACGATGAAGTTTCGACAAAACATATACGTTCATGTTTGACAAAGCATATACGATGAAGTTTTGACAAAACATTTACGATGAAGTCTTGACAAATCATATACGAAGAAGTCATGACAAAACATTTACGAAGAAGTCTTGACAAATCATTTACGAAGAAGTCTTGACACGAAGTGAAGATTTGCACTTCGTCAAAAAAGTGAAGGTTCGACAAAACATTTACGTTCATGTTTGACAAAACATATACGTTCATGTTTGACAAAGCATATACGAAGAAGTCTTGACAAAACATATACGATGAAGTTTTGACACGAAGTGAAGATTTGCATTTCGTCAAAAAAGTGAAGGTTCGACAAAACATTTACGTTCATGTTTGACAAAGCATATACGATGAAGTTTTGACACGAAGTGAAGATTTGCACTTCGTCAAAAAAGTGAAGGTTCGACAAAACATTTACGTTCATGTTTGACAAAGCATATTCGAAGAAGTCATGACAAAACATATACGTTCATGTTTGACAAAGCATATACGATGAAGTTTTGACACGAAGTGAAGATTTGCACTTCGTCAAAAAAGTGAAGGTTCGACAAAACATATACGTTCATGTTTGACAAAGCATATACGAAGAAGTCTTGACAAAACATATTCGAAGAAGTCATGACAAAACATATACGCTCATGTTTGACAAAACATATACGAAGAAATCATGACAAAACATTTACGCTCATTACGATGAAGAAGTCATGAAAATTCATGAGGTGAGAAAAGAGGTGAGAAAAGAGGTGAGATCTCACCTCTTCACCTAAACATTATTTTTGGGTCATTTACGTTCATTACGAAGAAGTCATGACAAAACCTATACGAAGAAATCATGACAAAACATTTACGCTCATTTCGATGAAGAAGTCATGAAAATTCATGAGGTGAGAAAAGAGGTGAGAAAAGAGGTGAGATCTCACCTCTTCACCTAAACATTATTTTTGGGTCATTTACGTTCATTACGAAGAAGTCATGACAAAACATTTACGAAGAAATCATGAAAATTCATGAGGTGAGAAAAGAGGTGAGATCTCACCTCTTCACCTAAACATTATTTTTGGGTCATTTACGTTCATTACGAAGATGTTATACCATCTAAGAACTTGCGATTTTCATACGGAATCTCTTCTCTCGGTTTTTCGAGGGAAGCAATCATATGAGGAAATTCTTCTAAAAGTTCTTTTGTCTGATTTACATCTAATGAAAAAGTTTAGAAGAATTTTCTTATTCTTTCTGGCTTATTTTTGTTTTTCCAGTACTCCCGCTCTAATGGTCCCAGATGTGTTGACTTTGACTCTCTCAAGTTCTTAGATAGTATAACATCTTCAACGCCTCCTTCATAATCTTGACAAAGCATATACGAAGAAGTCTTGACAAAGCATATACGAAGAAGTCATGACAAAACATTTACGATGAAATCATGACAAAACATTTACGCTCATTTCGATGAAGAAGTCATGAAAATTCATGAGGTGAGAAAAGAGGTGAGAAAAGAGGTGAGATCTCACCTCTTCACCTAAACATTATTTTTGGGTCATTTACGTTCATTACGAAGAAGTCATGACAAAACATTTACGAAGAAATCATGAAAATTCATGAGGTGAGAAAAGAGGTGAGATCTCACCTCTTCACCTAAACATTATTTTTGGGTCATTTACGTTCATTACGAAGATGTTATACCATCTAAGAACTTGCGATTTTCATACGGAATCTCTTCTCTCGGTTTTTCGAGGGAAGCAATCATATGAGGAAATTCTTCTAAAAGTTCTTTTGTCTGATTTACATCTAATGAAAAAGTTTAGAAGAATTTTCTTATTCTTTCTGGCTTATTTTTGTTTTTCCAGTACTCCCGCTCTAATGGTCCCAGATGTGTTGACTTTGACTCTCTCAAGTTCTTAGATGGTATAACATCTTCAACGCCTCCTTCATAATCTTGACAAAGCATATACGAAGAAGTCTTGACAAAGCATATACGAAGAAGTCATGACAAAACATTTACGATGAAGTCATGACAGAACATTTACGAAGAAGTCTTGACAAATCATTTACGAAGAAGTCTTGACAAAACATATACGATGAAGTTTTGACACGAAGTGAAGATTTGCACTTCGTCAAAAAAGTGAAGTTTCGACAAAACATATACGTTCATGTTTGACAAAGCATATACGAAGAAGTCTTGACAAAACATATTCGAAGAAGTCATGACAAAACATATACGCTCATGTTTGACAAAACCTATACGAAGAAATCATGACAAAACATTTACGCTCATTTCGATGAAGAAGTCATGACAAAGCATATACGATGAAGTTTCGACAAATCATTTACGTTCATGTTTGACAAAGCATATACGATGAAATCATGACAAAACATATACGAAGAAGTTTCGACAAAACATGTACGATGAAATCATGACAAAACATATACGATGAAGTTTTGACAAAACATATACGAAGAAGTCATGACAAAACATAAACGAAGAAGTCATGACAAAACATTTACGATGAAGAAGTCATGACAAAACATAAACGAAGAAATCATGACAAAACATTTACGATGAAGAAGTCATGACAAAGCATAAACGAAGAAATCATGACATATCATTTACGTTCATTACGATGAAGAAGTCATGACAAAACATGTACGTTCATGTTTGACAAAACATTTACGATGAAGAAATCATGACAAAACATAAACGAAGAAATCATGACAAATCATTTACATTCATTACGATGAAGAAGTCATGACAAAACATGTACGTTCATGTTTGACAAAACATTTACGATGAAGTTTCGACAAAACATTTACACTCATTACGATGAAGAAGTCATGACAAATCATTTACGTTCATTACGATGAAGAAGTCTTGACAAAACATTTACGCTCATGTTTGACAAAACATTTACACTCATTACGATGAAGAAGTCTTGACAAAGCATATACGTTCATTACGATGAAGAAGTCATGACAAAACATATACGCTCATGTTTGACAAAACATATACGCTCATTACGATGAAGAAATCATGACAAAACATTTACGATGAAGTAGTGACAAAACATATACGATGAAGAAGTCTTGACAAAACATTTACGCTCATGTTTGACAAAGCATATACGTTCATTACGATGAAGAAGTCGACAAAGCATATACGATGAAATCATGACAAAACATAAACGAAGAAATCATGACAAAACATTTCCGATGAAGAAATCATGAAAATTCAATGAGGTGAGAAAAGAGGTGAGATCTCACCTCTTCACCTAAACATTATTTTTTGGGTCATTTACGCTCATTACGAAGAAATCATGACAAAACATATACGAAGAAATCATGACAAAATAAAACGTTCATTCCGATGAAGAAATCATGAAAATTCAATGAGGTGAGAAAAGAGGTGAGATCTCACCTCTTCACCTAAAATATATTTTTGTCTGATTTACGCTCATTACGATGAAGAAATCATGACAAAACATTTACGAAGAAGAAATCATGACAAAGCATATACGCTCATTACGATGAAGAAATCATGACAAAACATTTACGATGAAGAAGTCTTGACAAAGCATATACGTTCATGTTTGACACATTCATTTACACTCATTACGATGAAGAAATCATGACAAAACATATACAATGAAGAAATCATGAGATTAGAAATGAGATTAGAAATGAGGTTAGATCTAACCATCTACCCTAAACATTATTTTTAGTCGTTTACGTTCATTACGATGAAGAAGTTTCGACACATTCATTTACGCTCATTACGATAAAATCATCATGACAAAACATATACGTTCATTACGATGAAGAAATCATGAAAATTCAATGAGGTGAGAAAAGAGGTGAGATCTAACCATCTACCCTAAACATTATTTTTGGATCATTTACACTCATTCCGATGAAGAAGTCATGACAAAGCATATACGATGAAGTTTCGACAAATCATTTACGTTCATGTTTGACAAAGCATATACGATGAAATCATGACAAAACATTTACGATGAAATCATGACAAAACATTTACGAAGAAATCATGACAAAACATTTACGATGAAGTCATGACAAAACATATACGAAGAAGTTTCGACAAAACATGTACGATGAAATCATGACAAAACATATACGATGAAGTTTTGACAAAACATATACGAAGAAGTCATGACAAAACATAAACGAAGAAGTCATGACAAAACATAAACGAAGAAATCATGACAAAACATAAACGAAGAAATCATGACAAAACATTTACGATGAAGAAGTCATGACAAAGCATAAACGAAGAAATCATGACAAATCATTTACGTTCATTACGATGAAGAAGTCATGACAAAACATGTACGTTCATGTTTGACAAAACATTTACGATGAAGAAATCATGACAAAACATAAACGAAGAAATCATGACAAATCATTTACGTTCATTACGATGAAGAAGTCATGACAAAACATGTACGTTCATGTTTGACAAAACATTTACGATGAAGAAATCATGACAAAACATAAACGAAGAAATCATGACAAATCATTTACGTTCATTACGATGAAGAAGTCATGACAAAACATGTACGTTCATGTTTGACAAAACATTTACGATGAAGTTTCGACAAAACATTTACACTCATTACGATGAAGAAGTCATGACAAATCATTTACGTTCATTACGATGAAGAAGTCTTGACAAAACATTTACGCTCATGTTTGACAAAACATTTACACTCATTACGATGAAGAAGTCTTGACAAAGCATATACGTTCATTACGATGAAGAAGTCATGACAAAACATATACGCTCATGTTTGACAAAACATATACGCTCATGTTTGACAAAACATATACGCTCATTACGATGAAGAAATCATGACAAAACATTTACGATGAAGTAGTGACAAAACATATACGATGAAGAAGTCTTGACAAAACATTTACGCTCATGTTTGACAAAGCATATACGTTCATTACGATGAAGAAGTCATGACAAAGCATATACGATGAAATCATGACAAAACATAAACGAAGAAATCATGACAAAACATTTCCGATGAAGAAATCATGAAAATTCATGAGGTGAGAAAAGAGGTGAGAAAAGAGGTGAGAAAAGAGGTGAGATCTCACCTCTTCACCTAAACATTATTTTTGGGTCATTTACGCTCATTACGAAGAAATCATGACAAAACATGTACGAAGAAATCATGACAAAATATAAACGTTCATTCCGATGAAGAAATCATGAAAATTCAATGAGGTGAGAAAAGAGGTGAGATCTCACCTCTTCACCTAAAATATATTTTTGTCTGATTTACGCTCATTACGATGAAGAAATCATGACAAAACATTTACGAAGAAGAAATCATGACAAAGCATATACGCTCATTACGATGAAGAAATCATGACAAAACATTTACGATGAAGAAGTCTTGACAAAGCATATACGTTCATGTTTGACACATTCATTTACACTCATTACGATGAAGAAATCATGACAAAACATATACAATGAAGAAATCATGAGATTAGAAATGAGATTAGAAATGAAGTTAGATCTAACCATCTACCCTAAACATTATTTTTAGTCGTTTACGTTCATTACGATGAAGAAGTTTCGACACATTCATTTACGCTCATTACGATAAAATCATCATGACAAAACATATACGTTCATTACGATGAAGAAATCATGAAAATTCAATGAGGTGAGAAAAGAGGTGAGATCTAACCATCTACCCTAAACATTATTTTTGGATCATTTACACTCATTCCGATGAAGAAGTTTCGACAAAACATTAACGATAAAATCATCATGACAAAACATTAACGTTCATTACGATGAAGTGTTCTGATGAAGTCATAACTGCCTTCCTCCTGTGTTGTTGTCTAAATGTCATGTTGTCTCATTTTTTCAGAGAAGTTAAATGACCTGGTAGCACATGGTAACATGGTAGCACCTTCAGTTCTTCAAAAATAATTAATTATTGAATGACCTAAAAACCATTAATGAAAACATTATTTTTGGATCATTTACACTCATTACGATGAAGAAGTTTCGACAAAACATTAACGTTCATTACGATGAAGAAGTTTTGACAAAACATATACGTTCATTACGATGAAGAAATCATGAAAATTCAATGAGGTGAGAAAAGAGGTGAGATCTCACCTCTTCACCTAAACATTATTTTTGGGTCATTTACGCTCATTACGATGAAGAAATCATGACAAAACATTTACGAAGAAGTTTTGACAAAACATATACGAAGAAGTTTTGACAAAACATATACGTTCATGTTTGACAAAGCATATACGATGAAGTTTTGACACGAAGTGAAGATTTGCACTTCGTCAAAAAAGTGAAGGTTCGACAAAACATTTACGTTCATGTTTGACAAAGCATATACGATGAAGTTTTGACACGAAGTGAAGATTTGCACTTCGTCAAAAAAGTGAAGGTTCGACAAAACATTTACGTTCATGTTTGACAAAGCATATACGATGAAGTTTCGACAAAACATATACGTTCATGTTTGACAAAGCATATACGATGAAGTTTTGACACGAAGTGAAGATTTGCACTTCGTCAAAAAAGTGAAGGTTCGACAAAACATATACGTTCATGTTTGACAAAGCATATACGATGAAGTTTTGACAAAACATTTACGATGAAGTCTTGACAAATCATATACGAAGAAGTCATGACAAAACATTTACGAAGAAGTCTTGACAAATCATTTACGAAGAAGTCTTGACACGAAGTGAAGATTTGCACTTCGTCAAAAAAGTGAAGGTTCGACAAAACATTTACGTTCATGTTTGACAAAACATATACGTTCATGTTTGACAAAGCATATACGATGAAGTTTTGACACGAAGTGAAGATTTGCACTTCGTCAAAAAAGTGAAGGTTCGACAAAACATATACGTTCATGTTTGACAAAGCATATACGATGAAGTTTCGACAAAACATATACGTTCATGTTTGACAAAGCATATACGATGAAGTTTTGACACGAAGTGAAGATTTGCACTTCGTCAAAAAAGTGAAGGTTCGACAAAACATTTACGTTCATGTTTGACAAAGCATATACGATGAAGTTTCGACAAAACATATACGTTCATGTTTGACAAAGCATATACGATGAAGTTTTGACAAAACATTTACGATGAAGTCTTGACAAATCATATACGAAGAAGTCATGACAAAACATTTACGAAGAAGTCTTGACAAATCATTTACGAAGAAGTCTTGACACGAAGTGAAGATTTGCACTTCGTCAAAAAAGTGAAGGTTCGACAAAACATATACGTTCATGTTTGACAAAGCATATACGATGAAGTTTTGACACGAAGTGAAGATTTGCACTTCGTCAAAAAAGTGAAGGTTCGACAAAACATTTACGTTCATGTTTGACAAAGCATATACGATGAAGGTTCGACAAAACATATACGTTCATGTTTGACAAAGCATATACGATGAAGTTTTGACACGAAGTGAAGATTTGCACTTCGTCAAAAAAGTGAAGGTTCGACAAAACATTTACGTTAATGTTTGACAAAGCATATACGATGAAGTTTCGACAAAACATATACGTTCATGTTTGACAAAGCATATACGATGAAGTTTTGACAAAACATTTACGATGAAGTCTTGACAAATCATATACGAAGAAGTCATGACAAAACATTTACGAAGAAGTCTTGACACGAAGTGAAGATTTGCACTTCGTCAAAAAAGTGAAGGTTCGACAAAACATTTACGTTCATGTTTGACAAAACATATACGTTCATGTTTGACAAAGCATATACGAAGAAGTCTTGACAAAACATATACGATGAAGTTTTGACACGAAGTGAAGATTTGCATTTCGTCAAAAAAGTGAAGGTTCGACAAAACATTTACGTTCATGTTTGACAAAGCATATACGATGAAGTTTTGACACGAAGTGAAGATTTGCACTTCGTCAAAAAAGTGAAGGTTCGACAAAACATTTACGTTCATGTTTGACAAAGCATATACGATGAAGTTTCGACAAAACATATACGTTCATGTTTGACAAAGCATATACGATGAAGTTTTGACACGAAGTGAAGATTTGCACTTCGTCAAAAAAGTGAAGGTTCGACAAAACATATACGTTCATGTTTGACAAAGCATATACGAAGAAGTCTTGACAAACATATTCGAAGAAGTCATGACAAAACATATACGCTCATGTTTGACAAAACATATACGAAGAAATCATGACAAAACATTTACGCTCATTACGATGAAGAAGTCATGAAAATTCATGAGGTGAGAAAAAGAGGTGAGAAAAGAGGTGAGATCTCACCTCTTCACCTAAACATTATTTTTGGGTCATTTACGTTCATTACGAAGAAGTCATGACAAAACCTATACGAAGAAATCATGACAAAACATTTACGCTCATTTCGATGAAGAAGTCATGAAAATTCATGAGGTGAGAAAAGAGGTGAGAAAAGAGGTGAGATCTCACCTCTTCACCTAAACATTATTTTTGGGTCATTTACGTTCATTACGAAGAAGTCATGACAAAACATTTACGAAGAAATCATGAAAATTCATGAGGTGAGAAAAGAGGTGAGATCTCACCTCTTCACCTAAACATTATTTTTGGGTCATTTACGTTCATTACGAAGATGTTATACCATCTAAGAACTTGCGATTTTCATACGGAATCTCTTCTCTCGGTTTTTCGAGGGAAGCAATCATATGAGGAAATTCTTCTAAAAGTTCTTTGTCTGATTTACATCTAATGAAAAAGTTTAGAAGAATTTTCTTATTCTTTCTGGCTTATTTTGTTTTTCCAGTACTCCCGCTCTAATGGTCCCAGATGTGTTGACTTTGACTCTCTCAAGTTCTTAGATGGTATAACATCTTCAACGCCTCCTTCATAATCTTGACAAAGCATATACGAAGAAGTCTTGACAAAGCATATACGAAGAAGTCATGACAAAACATTTACGATGAAGTCATGACAAAACATTTACGAAGAAGTCTTGACAAATCATTTACGAAGAAGTCTTGACAAAACATATACGATGAAGTTTTGACACGAAGTGAAGATTTGCACTTCGTCAAAAAAGTGAAGGTTCGACAAAACATTTACGTTCATGTTTGACAAAACATATACGTTCATGTTTGACAAAGCATATACGAAGAAGTCTTGACAAAACATATACGATGAAGTTTTGACACGAAGTGAAGATTTGCATTTCGTCAAAAAAGTGAAGTTCGACAAAACATTTACGTTCATGTTTGACAAAGCATATACGATGAAGTTTTGACACGAAGTGAAGATTTGCACTTCGTCAAAAAAGTGAAGGTTCGACAAAACATTTACGTTCATGTTTGACAAAGCATATACGATGAAGTTTCGACAAAACATATACGTTCATGTTTGACAAAGCATATACGATGAAGTTTTGACACGAAGTGAAGATTTGCACTTCGTCAAAAAAGTGAAGGTTCGACAAAACATATACGTTCATGTTTGACAAAGCATATACGAAGAATCTTGACAAAACATATTCGAAGAAGTCATGACAAAACATACGCTCATGTTTGACAAAACATATACGAAGAAATCATGACAAAACATTTACGCTCATTACGATGAAGAAGTCATGAAAATTCATGAGGTGAGAAAAGAGGTGAGAAAAGAGGTGAGATCTCACCTCTTCACCTAAACATTATTTTTGGGTCATTTACGTTCATTACGAAGAAGTCATGACAAAACCTATACGAAGAAATCATGACAAAACATTTACGCTCATTTCGATGAAGAAGTCATGAAAATTCATGAGGTGAGAAAAGAGGTGAGAAAAGAGGTGAGATCTCACCTCTTCACCTAAACATTATTTTTGGGTCATTTACGTTCATTACGAAGAAGTCATGACAAAACATTTACGAAGAAATCATGAAAATTCATGAGGTGAGAAAAGAGGTGAGATCTCACCTCTTCACCTAAACATTATTTTTGGGTCATTTACGTTCATTACGAAGATGTTATACCATCTAAGAACTTGCGATTTTCATACGGAATCTCTTCTCTCGGTTTTCGAGGGAAGCAATCATATGAGGAAATTCTTCTAAAAGTTCTTTTGTCTGATTTACATCTAATGAAAAAGTTTAGAAGAATTTTCTTATTCTTTCTGGCTTATTTTTGTTTTTCCAGTACTCCCGCTCTAATGGTCCCAGATGTGTTGACTTTGACTCTCTCAAGTTCTTAGATGGTATAACATCTTCAACGCCTCCTTCATAATCTTGACAAAGCATATACGAAGAAGTCTTGACAAAGCATATACGAAGAAGTCATGACAAAACATTTACGATGAAGTCATGACAAAACATTTACGATGAAGTCTTGACAAATCATATACGAAGAAGTCATGACAAAACATTTACGAAGAAGTCTTGACACGAAGTGAAGATTTGCACTTCGTCAAAAAAGTGAAGGTTCGACAAAACATTTACGTTCATGTTTGACAAAACATATACGTTCATGTTTGACAAAGCATATACGAAGAAGTCTTGACAAAACATATACGATGAAGTTTTGACACGAAGTGAAGATTTGCATTTCGTCAAAAAAGTGAAGGTTCGACAAAACATTTACGTTCATGTTTGACAAAGCATATACGATGAAGTTTTGACACGAAGTGAAGATTTGCACTTCGTCAAAAAAGTGAAGGTTCGACAAAACATTTACGTTCATGTTTGACAAAGCATATACGATGAAGTTTCGACAAAACATATACGTTCATGTTTGACAAAGCATATACGATGAAGTTTTGACACGAAGTGAAGATTTGCACTTCGTCAAAAAGTGAAGGTTCGACAAAACATATACGTTCATGTTTGACAAAGCATATACGAAGAAGTCTTGACAAAACATATTCGAAGAAGTCATGACAAAACATATACGCTCATGTTTGACAAAACATATACGAAGAAATCATGACAAAACATTTACGCTCATTACGATGAAGAAGTCATGAAAATTCATGAGGTGAGAAAAGAGGTGAGAAAAGAGGTGAGATCTCACCTCTTCACCTAAACATTATTTTTGGGTCATTTACGTTCATTACGAAGAAGTCATGACAAAACCTATACGAAGAAATCATGACAAACATTTACGCTCATTTTCGATGAAGAAGTCATGAAAATTCATGAGGTGAGAAAAGAGGTGAGAAAAGAGGTGAGATCTCACCTCTTCACCTAAACATTATTTTTGGGTCATTTACGTTCATTACGAAGAAGTCATGACAAAACATTTACGAAGAAATCATGAAAATTCATGAGGTGAGAAAAGAGGTGAGATCTCACCTCTTCACCTAAACATTATTTTTGGGTCATTTACGTTCATTACGAAGATGTTATACCATCTAAGAACTTGCGATTTTCATACGGAATCTCTTCTCTCGGTTTTTCGAGGGAAGCAATCATATGAGGAAATTCTTCTAAAAGTTCTTTTGTCTGATTTACATCTAATGAAAAAGTTTAGAAGAATTTTCTTATTCTTTCTGGCTTATTTTTGTTTTTCCAGTACTCCCGCTCTAATGGTCCCAGATGTGTTGACTTTGACTCTCTCAAGTTCTTAGATGGTATAACATCTTCAACGCCTCCTTCATAATCTTGACAAAGCATATACGAAGAAGTCTTGACAAAGCATATACGAAGAAGTCATGACAAAACATTTACGATGAAGTCATGACAAAACATTTACGAAGAAGTCTTGACAAATCATTTACGAAAGAAGTCTTGACAAAACATATACGATGAAGTTTTGACACGAAGTGAAGATTTGCACTTCGTCAAAAAAGTGAAGGTTCGACAAAACATATACGTTCATGTTTGACAAAGCATATACGAAGAAGTCTTGACAAAACATATTCGAAGAAGTCATGACAAAACATATACGCTCATGTTTGACAAAACATATACGAAGAAATCATGACAAAACATTTACGCTCATTACGATGAAGAAATCATGAAAATTCAATGAGGTGAGAAAAGAGGTGAGATCTAACCATCTACCCTAAACATTATTTTTGGATCATTTACACTCATTCCGATGAAGAAGTTTCGACAAAACATTAACGATAAAATCATCATGACAAAACATTAACGTTCATTACGATGAAGTGTTCTGATGAAGTCATAACTGCCTTCCTCCTGTGTTGTTGTCTAAATGTCATGTTGTCTCATTTTTTCAGAGAAGTTAAATGACCTGGTAGCACATGGTAACATGGTAGCACCTTCAGTTCTTCAAAAATAATTAATTATTGAATGACCTAAAAACCATTAATGAAAACATTATTTTTGGATCATTTACACTCATTACGATGAAGAAGTTTCGACAAAACATTAACGTTCATTACGATGAAGAAGTTTTGACAAAACATATACGTTCATTACGATGAAGAAATCATGAAAATTCAATGAGGTGAGAAAAGAGGTGAGATCTCACCTCTTCACTAAACATTATTTTTGGGTCATTTACGCTCATTACGATGAAGAATCATGACAAAACATTTACGAAGAAGTTTTGACAAACATATACGAAGAAGTTTTGACAAAACATATACGTTCATGTTTGACAAAGCATATACGATGAAGTTTTGACACGAAGTGAAGATTTGCACTTCGTCAAAAAAGTGAAGGTTCGACAAAACATTTACGTTCATGTTTGACAAAGCATATACGATGAAGTTTTGACACGAAGTGAAGATTTGCACTTCGTCAAAAAAGTGAAGGTTCGACAAAACATTTACGTTCATGTTGACAAAGCATATACGATGAAGTTTTGACACGAAGTGAAGATTTGCACTTCGTCAAAAAGGTTCGAACAAAATTTTACGTTAATGTTTGACAAAGCATATACGATGAAGTTTCGACAAAAACATATACGTTCATGTTTGACAAAGCATATACGATGAAGTTTTGACACGAAGTGAAGATTTGCACTTCGTCAAAAAAGTGAAGGTTCGAACAAAACATTTACGTTCATGTTTGACAAAGCATATACGATGAAGTTTCGACAAAACATATACGTTCATAGTTTGACAAGCATATACGAATGAAGTTTTGACAAAACATTTACGATGAAGTCTTGACAAATCATATACGAAGAAGTCATGACAAACATTTACGAAGAAGTCTTGACAAATCTTTACGAAGAAGTCTTGACACGAGTGAAGATTTGCACTTCGTCAAAAAAGTGAAGGTTCGACAAAATTTACGTTCATGTTTGACAAAACATATACGTTCATGTTTGACAAAGCATATACGATGAAGTTTTGACACGAAGTGAAGATTTGCACTTCGTCAAAAAAGTGAAGGTTCGACAAAACATATACGTTCATGTTTGACAAAGCATATACGATGAAGTTTCGACAAAACATATACGTTCATGTTTGACAACAGCATATAGATGAAGTTTTGAACAAGTGAGATTTGCACTTCGTCAAAAAAGTGAAGGTTCGACAAAACATTTACGTTCATGTTTGACAAAGCATATACGATGAAGTTTCGACAAAACATATACGTTCATGTTTGACAAAAGCATATACGATGAAGTTTTGACAAAACATTTACGATGAAGTTTGACAAATCATATACGAAGAAGTCATGACAAAACATTTACGAAGAAGTCTTGACAATATCATTTACGAAGAAGTCTTGACACGAAGTGAAGATTTTCACTTCGTCAAAAAAGTGAAGGTTCGACAAAACATAATACGTTCATGTTTGACCAAAGCATATACGATGAAGTATTTGACAGCAAGTGAAGATTTGCACTTCGTCAAAAAAGTGAAGGTTCGACAAAACATTCTTCAACATATATCGATGAGTTCGAAAAACATATACGTTTCATGTTTGACAAAGCATATACGATGAAGTTTTGAACACGAAAGTGAAGATTTGCACTTCGTCAAAAAGTGAAGGTTCGACAAAACATTTACGTAATGTTTGACAAAGCATATACGATGAAGTTTCGACAAAACATAATACGTTCATGGTTGACAAAGCCAATATACGATGAAGTTTTGAACAAACATTTACGATGAAAGTCTTGACAAATCATATACGAAGAAGTCATGACAAAAACATTTACGAAAAGTCTTGACACGAAGTGAAGATTTGCACTTCGTCAAAAAGTGAAGGTCGAAAAACATTTACGTTCATGTTTAACAAAACATAATACGTTCATGTTTGACAAAGCATATACGAAGAAGTCTTGACAAAACATATACGATGAAGTTTTGACACGAAGTGAAGATTTGCATTCGTCAAAAAAGTGAAGGTTCGACAAACATTTACGTTCATGTTTGACAAAGCATATACGATGAAGTTTTGACACGAAGTGAAGAATTTGGCACTTCGTCAAAAAAGTGAAGGTTCGACAAAACATTTACGTTCATTGTTTGACAAAGCATATACGATGAAGTTTCGACAAAAACATATACGTTCGATGTTTGACAAAGCATATACGATGAAGTTTTGACACGAGTGAAGATTTGCACTTCGTCAAAAAAGTGAAGGTTCGACAAAACATATACGTTATGTTTGACAAAGCATATACGAAGAAGTTGACTTCTTCGAATATGTTTTTGTCAAGACTTCTTCGTATATGCTTTTGTCAAACATGACACGTATATGTTTTCTCGAACCTTCACTTTTTTGACGAAGTCAAATCTTTCACTTTCCGTTGTCAAAACTTCATCGTATATGCTTGTCAAAACATTGAAACGTATATGTTTTGTCGAAAACTCATCGTATATGCTTTGTCAAAACATGAACGTAAAGATTTTGTCGAACCTTCACTTTTGACGAAGTGCAAATCTTCACTTTGTCAAAACTTCATCTATATGCTTTGTAAACATAACGATAAATGTTTTGTCGAACCTTCACTTTTTGACGAAATGCAAAATCTTCACTTCGTGTCAACTTCATCGTTATATGTTTGTCAAATTCTTCGTATATGCTTTGTCAAACATTGAACGTATATGTTTTGTCAAACATACGAAATTTTTGTCGAACCTTCACTTTTTTGACGAAGTGCAAATCTTTCACTTCGGTCAAAACTTCATCGTATAGTTTTGTCAAGACTTCTTCGTAAATGATTTTCAAGACTTCTTCGTAAATGTTTGTCATGACTTCATCGTAAATTTTTTCAGACTTTCTTCGTATATGCTTTGTCAAGACTTCTTCGTATATGCTTTGTCAAATTATGAAGGAGCGTTGAAGATGTTATACCATCTAAGAAACTTGAGAGATCAAAGTTCAACACATCTGGGACCATTAGAGCGGCGGATACTGGAAAAACAAAAATAAGCCAGAAAGAATAAGAAATTCTTCTAAAACTTTTTCATTAGATGTAAAATCAGACAAAAGAACTTTTAGAAGAATATTCCTCAATGATGCTCCCTCAAAAACCAGAGAAGATTCCGTATGAAAATCGCAATTTCTAGATGTATAAACATCTTCGTAATGAACGTAAATACCAAATATTTAGTGAGTGAGATCTCACCTCTTTTCTCACCTCATGAATTTCATATTTCTGTAAATGTTTTGTCATGACTTCTTCGTAATGAACGTAAATGACCCAAAAATATGTTTAGTGAAGAGGTGAGATCTCACCTCTTTCTCACCTCTTTCTCACCTCATAATTTCATGACTTCTTCATCGAAATGACGTAAATGTTTGGTCATGATTTCTTCGTATAGGTTTTGTCATGACTTCTTCGTAATGAACGTAAATGACCAAAAATAATGTTTAGGTGAAGAGTGAGATCTCACCTCTTTTCTCACCTCTTTTCTCACCTCATGAATTTTCATGACTTCTTCATCGTAATGAGCGTAAATGTTTTCATGATTTCTTCGTATATGTTTGTCAACATGAGCGTATATGTTTGTCATACTTCTTCGAATATGTTTT